>NW_022476524.1:114563-203289 GCF_009829145.1 Chiroxiphia lanceolata
CCCACCCCCTTCCCAATCCCAGCCCATTCCCAATCCCATCCCATTCCCAATCCCACCCCATTCCCAATCCCACCCATTCCCAATCCCAGATCTTCCCAATCCCACTCTATTCCCAATCCCATCACATTCCCAATCCCACCCCTGTTCCAATCCCACCCCATTCCCAATCCCACCCCACCCCACTCCCAATCCCACCCCCACTCCCAATTCCATCCCAATCCCACCCCATTCCCAATCCCACCCCATTCCCAATCCCACCCCTTTTCCAATCCCACCCTGTTCCAATCCCACCCCACTCTCAATCCCACCCCACTCCCAATTCCATCCCATTCCCAATCCCACCCCTGTTCCAATCCTACCCCATTCCCAATCCCACCCCTGTTCCAATCCCATCCCTTTCTTGATCCCACTCCTGTTCCAATCCCACCCCAATCCCACCCTGTTCCAATCCCACCCCACTCTCAATCCCACCCCACTCCCATTCCATCCCATTCCCAATCTCACCCCTGTTCCAATCCCACCCCGTTCCCAATCCCACCCCTGTTCCAATCCTACCCATTCCCAATCCACCCCTGTTCCAATCCCATCCCTTTCTTGATCCCACTCCTGTTCCAATCCCACCCCATTCCCAATCCCACCCTATTTCCAATCCCACCCCATTCCCAATCCCACCCCATCCAATCCCACCCCTGTTCCAATCCCACCCCATTCCAATCCACCCTGTTCCAATCCCACCCCACTCTCAATCCCACCCCACTCCCAATCCCATCCCATTCCAATCCCACCTGTTCCAATCCCACCCCCTTCCCAATCCCACCCCGTTCCAATCCCATCCCTTTCTTGATCCCACCCCTGTTCCAATCCCAACCCCATTCCCAATCCCATTCCTGTTCCAATCCCATCCATTCCCAATCCCACCCCTGTTCCAATCCCACCCCTGTTCCAATCCCATCCCTGTTCCCAATCCCACCCCATTCCAATCCCACCCCTGTTCCAATCCCATCCCATTCCCAATCCCACCCCATTCCCAATCCCACCCCTGTTCCAATCCCACCCCTGTTCCCAATTCCATCCCATTCCCAATCCCACTCCTGTTCCAATCCCATCCCATTCCCAATCCCACCCCTGTTCCAATCCCATCCCTGTTGTAATCCACCCCACTCCCAATCCAACCCACTCCCAATCCCCATCCCATCCCCAATCCCACCCCTGTTCCAATCCCACCCCATTCCCAATCCCACCCCTGTTCCAATCCCACCCCATTCCAATCCCACACCCTGTTCCAATCCCACCCCATTCCCCAATCCCACCCTGTTCCAATCCCACCCCATTCCCAATCCCACCCCATTCCCAATCCCACCCCATTCCCAATCCCACTCCACTCCCAATCCCACCCCATTCCCATGGCAGTGCCACCCTCTGCCACCCCCTCTGCTCCCCCCACCACCCCCCGGGACGAGCACCACCTCCTTCAGTTTAATTAATTAATCATATTAACAGGAATTAATCAACAAAATTTACAGCCGGCCTCGGTTTAAATAATAAGAATAACAATTAAAAAAAAAAGAAGAAAATAAAGAAAACGAACCCAAAACAAAGGAACATTTACAGCAGTCGCTACCCCCCCCCCCACGTCGGGCCGGGGGGGGGGGGTCGGGCCAGTGCAACAGTGCGAGGGGGGAGGGGCAATGGGGGGTCCCGCCCCCCCCCCCGCGTCACCCCCGGGGGGGGTGTCACAGGGAGGGGCCCCCCCCCGGGAAAGTGCCAGAAGGGGAGGATTTGGGGGGTTTTTTTGGGGGTGGGGGGCACCCCCGGGGGGGGGCTGGGGGGAGGTAGAGCCGTGAGGGTCCCTCAGTAACCGTCGGGGTCCGGCGGGGGGGCGGGGGGGTCCCGGCGGCGCTGGGGCGGTGCCGGAGGGTCCTCTCCTCCTCCTGGGGACACAGGGGACATGGTGGGGACATGGGGGGGACACGCGGCAAATGGGGGGGGCAGGGGGTCACAGGGACATGGGGGGGACATGTTGGGGACATGGGGGGGACACCGGGAGGGGACACACAGCAAATGGGGGGGCAGGGGGTCACAGGGACATGGGGGGGACACGTTGGGGACACGGGGGGGGACACAGGGCATGGGGGGGGGGCAGGGGGTAACAGGGACATGGGGACATGGGGGGGACATGGGGGGGACACCGGGAGGGGACACAGGGCAAATGGGGGGGGCAGGGGGTCACAGGGACATGGGGGACATGGAGGGGACATGGCGGGGGACACAGGGCAAATGGGGGGGGCAGGGGGTCACAGGGATGGGGGGGACACGCTGGGGACAGGGGGGGACACAGGGCATGGGGGGCAGGGCGTAACAGGGATATGGGGGGGACACAGGGCAAATGGGGGGGGCAGGGGGTCACAGGGACATGGGGGGGACACGTTGGGGACATGGGGGGGGAAACAGGGCAAATGGGGGGGGCAGGGGGTCACAGGGACATGGGGGGGGGCACATGCCAAATGGGGGGGGCAGGGGGTCACAGGGACATGGGGGGACATGTTGGGGACACGGGGGGGACACAGGGCAAATGGGGGGGGCAGGGGTCACAGGGGACATGGGGGGCACACGCTGGGGACATGGGGGGACACACAGGGCATGGGGGGGCAGGGGGTAAACAGGGACATGGGGGGGACATGTTGAGGACATGGGGGGGGGACACAGGGCAAATGGGGGGGGCGAGGGGTCACAGGGACATGGGGGGGACATGTTGGGGACATGGGGGGGGGGACACAGGGCGTATGGGGGGGGCAGGGGGGCTCTGAGACCACAGGGACAAGGGAGACATGGAGGGACATGGGGGGGACACCGGGGGGGGGGGACATAGGGCATGGGGGGGGGGCAGGGGGTCACAGGGACATGGGGGGGGACACATTGGGGACATGGGGGGGGACACACGGCAAATGGGGGGGGCAGGGGGTCCAAGGACATGGGGGGGACACGTTGGGGGACATGAGGGGGGGGGGAACAGGGCATATGGGGGGGACATGGGGGACTCTGAGACCACAGGGACAAGGGGGACATGGAGGGGACATGGGGGGGACATCGGGGGGGGACACAGGGCATGGGGGGGTCAGGGGATCACAGGGACATGGGGGGGGACACATTGGGGACATGGGGGGGGGCACAGGGCATGGGGGGGGGCGGGGGGGGCTCTGAGAGCACAGGGACATGGGGGGGGACACGTTGGGGACATGGGGAGGGGACACGCAAATGGGGGAGGCAGGGGGTCACAAGGACATGGGGGGGACACGTTGGGGACACGGGGAGGGGACACACAGCAAATGTGGGGTCCTGGGGGTCCCCAAACCCACAGGGACACGTGACGGACATGGGGAGGGGGCACACAGCAAATGTGGGGTCCTGGGGGTCCCCAAACCCACAGGGACACGTTGGGGACATGGGAAGGGGGGACACAGCAAATGTGGGGTCCCCAAGCCCACAGAGACACGTGGGGGACACGTTGGGGACACCGGGATGGGGTCACACAGCAAATGGGGGGGGGCAGGGACATGGTGGGGACAATGGGGAGGGGGCAAACAGCAATGTGGGGTCCCCAAGCCCACAGGAATGTGGGGGACACGTTGGGGACACGGGGAGGGGACACACAGCAAACGTGGGGTCCTGGGGGTCCCCAAGCTTCACAGTGGACACGTTGGGGACATGGGGAGGGGGGCACACAGCAAATGTGGGGTCCTGGTTGTCCCCAAGCCCACAGGGGACACGTGGGGGACACGTTGGGGACACCGGGATGGGGTCACACAGCACACGCGGGGTTCCGGGCCGTCCCCGAGCCCATCCTGGAGGGTTCTCCACGACCACAACCCCCCCTGCCCGGGGGGTCAGAGGACACCCTCGGGACCCCCAACCCCCCCGACCCGGGGGGTCCCCGTGGTCACTCACGGCCTCCAAGGCGCCGTTCCCGGCCCACTCCGAGGGGGCGAAGGCGTCCTCCTCCCCCCGGCCCGACTCCGGGGCCCTCGTCCTCCGTCAGGCAGTCCGACTCTCTGGCGGGCAAAACGGCGGGGCCGGGGTGTGCCCCCCAGCCCCAGATGTGCCCCCCCCGCCCTGGATGTGCCCCCCCGGCCCCAGATGTGCCTCCCCAGCCCTGGATGTGCCCCTCAGCCCCAGATGTGCCCCCCCCGCCCCAGATGTGCCCCCCCAACCCCAGATGTGTCCCCCCCAGCCCCAGCATGTGCCTCCCAGCCATGGATGTGCCCCCCAGCCACCACCTGTTGCCCCCCAGTCCCAGATGTGCCTCTCTACCCCCCCGGATGTGTCCCCAGACACAGATGTGCCCCCCAGTCCCAGATGTGCCTCTCTACCCCCCCGGAATGTGTCCCCCCAGACACAGATGTGCCCCCCCAGCCCACAGATAGTGCCTCCCAGCCCTGGATGTGCCCCTCAGCCGCGGATTGTGCCCCCCAGTCCCAGATGTGCCCCCCAGCCCCAGATGTCCCCCCCCAGCCCCGGACGTGCCTCCCCAGTCCCAGATGTGCCCCTCAGCCCCAGATATGCCCCCCCAGCCTTGGATGTGCCCCCCAGCCCCGGATGTGTAGCCCTACCCCCCCAGATGTGCCCCCCCAGCCTGGATGTGCCCCCCTAACCTCCCAGATGTGCCCCCCCAGCCCCAGATGTGCCCCCCAGCCCCACATGTGCCCCCCCAGCCCCAGATGTGCCCCCCCCCACCGGATGTGCCCCTCTAACCCCCCAGATGTGCCCCCCCAACCCCAGATGTGACCCCCAGCCCCACATGTGCCCCCCCAGCCCCGGAGGTGACCTTCAGCCCCAGATCTGCCCCCCCAGCCCCGGATGTCCCCCCCGAGCCCCGGATGTACCCCCCAGCCCTGGATGTGCCCCCCCAGCCCCAGATGTGCCCCCCCCCAGCCCCAGATGTGCCTCCCTAACCCCCCAGATGTGCCCCCCAGGCCGCGTCCCCCCCCTCACCGTCGCCGTAGCCGTCGGACAGGTAGGGCTTGGCCGGCTCGATGCGCGACACGATCTCGGCCAGGTCGGTGAACCCGGCGCTGGGACAGGTGAGAACCTGCCGGGGGGACAAGGAGGGAACCCCCCCGGGGGTGAGGGTGGAGGGGGCAGGAAGAGGGATGTGGGGTGGGAAAGGGGGTGGGAGCACGGGAGGGGCACAGGGAGAGGGACGGGGGTTGGAAGAAGGGAAGGGGAGAGGGAGAAATGGGGCAGGAGGGGGAGCAAAGGGACAAAGGGATGGGAGAGGGACCAAGGTGGGGGGACAGGAGGGGTCAAGGAAGGGACAGGAGGTGATCAAGGGTCCAAGGAGGGACAGAGGTGGATCAAGGGGACAAAGGGTGATGGTGAGGGACAGGAGAGAGACGAGGGTGGGGAGACAGGAGAGGGCCAGGGTGAGGGGACAGGGAGGATGCTAAAGAGGACAGGAGGACACTGGGGGGACAAACTGCACCAGGAGGACACTGGGGGGACAAAGTGCACCAGGAGGGACGGAGGACACTGGTGGGACAAAACACATCAGGAGGGGACCGGAGGACACTGGGGGGGGACAAAACACATCAGGAGGACACTGGAGGGGACAAAATGCACCAAGAGGGACACTGGGAGGGACAAACTGCACCAGGAGGGGACAGGAGGACACTGGGAGGGACAAACTGCACCAGGAGGGGACAGGAGGACACTGGGGGGACAAACTGCACCAGGAGGACACTGGGAGGGACAAAATGCACCAAGAGGACACTGGGGGGGACAAACTGCACCAGCAGGGGACAGGAGGACACTGGGGGGGACAAAGTGCACCAGGAGGGGACAGGAGGACACAGAGGGGGACAAACTGCACCAGGAGGACACTGGAGGGGGACAAACTGTACCAGGAGGACACTGGGGGGACAAAATGCACCAAGAGGGACACTGGGGGACAAAATGCACCAGGAGGGGACAGAAGGACACTGAGGGGGACAAACTGCACCAGGAGGACACTGGGGGGACAAAATGCACCAAGAGGGACACTGGGGGGACAAAGTGCACCAGGAGGGGACAGGAGGACACGGAGGGGGACAAACTGCACCAGGAGGACACTGGGAGGGACAAACTGCACCAGGAGGACACTGGAGGGGACAAAGTGCACCAGGAGGGGACAGGAGGACCCTGGGGGGACAAACTGCACCAGGAGGGGACAGGAGGACACTGGAGGGGACAAAGTGCACCAGGAGGGGACAGGAGGACACTGGAGGGGGACAAACTGCACCAGGAGGACACTGGAGGGGGACAAACTGTACCAGGAGGACACTGGGGACAAAATGCACCAAGAGGGACACTGGGGGGACAAAATGCACCAGGAGGGGACAGAAGGACACTGAGGGGGACAAACTGCACCAGGAGGACACTGGGGGGACAAAATGCACCAAGAGGGACACTGGGGGACAAAATGCACCAGGAGGGACAGGAGGGACACTGGAGGGGGACAAACTGTACCAGGAGGACACTGGAGGGGGACAAACTGTACCAGGAGGACACTGGGGGGACAAACTGCACCAGGAGGGGACAGGAGGACACTGGGGGGGACAAACTGCACCAGGAGGGGACAGGAGGACACTGGGGGGGACAAACTGCACCAGGAGGGGACAGGAGGACACTGGAGGGGACAAAGTGCACCAGGAGGGGACAGGAGGACACTGGGTGAGACAAACTATACAAGGAGGACACTGGGGGGACAAAATGCACCAAGAGGGACAGTGGGGGGACAAAATGCACCAGGAGGGGACAGGAGGACACTGGGGAGGACAAACTGCACCAGGAGGGGACAGGAGGACACTGGGGAGGACAAACTGCACCAGGAGGGGACAGGAGGACACTGAGGGGGACAAACTGCACCAGGAGTGGACAGGAGGACACTGGGGGGACAAACTGCACCAGGAGTGGACAGGAGGACACTGGGGAGGACAAACTGCACCAGGAGGGGACAGGAGGGACGCAGAGGGGACAGGGACAAAGGACAAGGGATAAGGGAAGGTGCTGCTCCCAAAACGGCTCCAGGGGGGTAAAAAACTCTCGGGATGGAGGTGCCAAGGCCGGGGTGACCCACCCCAGGACAGGGACCCCCACCCCAGTGTGTCCCCCCGCTCACGTCCATGCGCTTGCTCTCGTAGAAGTCGGCCGAGCGCCGGTCCCGAACCATCTTGTCGATGACGTCCCCCTGGCGCCAGGCCTCGAACACCACCCGGCCGTGCTGGTACCCCACGTCCTGCGGGCACAGCGGCCGCGGCGCGTCCGTGCCACAGGAACCCCCAGAGAGGGCCTGGGGCACCTCAGGGATGGGCTGGAGAGTCCATTGATGGCCCAGGACATCCCATTGATGGCCCAGAACATCCCATTGATGGGTGGGATACCCCACTGATGGCCCAGGACACCCCATTGAGGGGTGGGACACCCCACTGATGGCCAAGGACACCCCAACTGATGGGTAGGATACCCCACTGATGGCCCAGGTCACCCCACTGATGGCCCAGGACACCCCATTGATGGGTAGGACATCCCACTGATGGCCCAGGATATCCCATTCATGGCCTAGGACACCCAACTGATGGTCAAGGACATCTCACTGATGGGTAGGACACCCCAATTGATGGGTGGGACAGGGCTGCAGAACCCCAACCCACGGCTTGGGGCACCCAAAGTGACACCCCAGGTACCCAAATGATGGGTGGGACACCCCACTGATGGGTGGGACACCCCATTGATGGCCCAGGACACCCCACTGATGGGTGGGACACCCCAATGATGGCCCAGGACATCCCATTGATGGTCCAGGACATCCCATTGATGGGTGGGACATCCCATTGATGGCCCAGGACACCCCACTGATGGCCAAGGACATCCCATTGATGGGTCGGACACCCCACTGATGGCCCAGGACACCCCATTGATGGGTAGGACACCCCATTGATGGCCCAGGACACCCCATTGATGGCCCAGGACATCCCATTGATGGCCCAGGACACCCCATTGATAGGTGGGACACCCCATTGATGGCCCAGGACATCCCACTGATGGCCCAGGACACCCCATTGATGGGTGGGACACCCCATTGATGGCCCAGGACACCCCACTGATGGCCCAGGACATCCCACTGATGGGTGGGACACCCCATTGATGGCCCAGGACACCCCACTGATGGCCCAGGACATCCCATTCATGGCCTAGGACACCCAACTGATGGTCAAGGACATCTCACTGATGGGTAGGACACCCCAACTGATGGGTGGGACATCCCAAGTGAGGGCTGCAGAACCCCAACCCATGGCTTGGGGCACCCAAAGTGACACCCCAGGCACCCAAATGATGGGTGGGACGCCCCAAGTGATGGTTGGGACACCCCAGCTGATGAGTGGGACACCCCAACTGATGGGTGGGGAGACCCAAATGATGACCTGGGCACCCAAAGCGATGACCCAAGCACCCAACTGATGGGTGGGACGCCCCAAGTGATGGTTGGGACAACCCAGCTGATGAGTGGGACACCCCAACTGATGGGCGGGACACCCCAAGTGATGGTTGGGACAACCCAGTTGACGAGTGGGACACCCCAACTGATGGGTGGGACACCCCAAGTGATGGTTGGGACAACCCAGCTGATGAGTGGGACACCCCAACTGATGGGTGGGACACCCCACCCGCCGCTCCAGGCCCCGCCTGCCCCCCCTGTAGCCCCCCAGCTCACGTAGATCTCGTCGAACTTGCCGAAGTCCATGGTCTTGAAGCGGTCGATGGGCGGGCGGATGTACTCGCAGTACGAGCTCGACTTCACCACCTCCAGCTGCCTCACGCACGACACGTAGGCCAGGCGGGACTGGATCTCGGCCATGTCGGGCACCTGGGGGCACCTGGAGGTCAGAGCCCACCCCTCACCTCGTCCCCGGTGTCCCAACGGCCCCTGATCTGCCCCTGGGGGCACCCAGAGCTCACAGCCCACTCCTCACCTTGTCCCCGGTGTCCCCACGGCCCCTGATCCGCCCCTGGGGGCACCCCGAGCTCACAGCCCACTCCTCACCCCATCCCCAGCGTCCCCACGGCCCCTGATCTGCCCCTGGGGGCACCCCAAGTTCACAGCCCACCCCTCACCTCCTCCCCACCATCCCCACAGCCCCTGATCCACCCCTGGGGGCACCTCGAGCTCACAGCCCACTCCTCACCTCCTCCCCAGTGTCACCATGGCCCCTGATCCGCCCCTGGGGGCACCCAGAGCTCACAGCCCACTCCTCACCTTGTCCCCGGTGTCCCCACAGCCCCTGATCCACCCCTGGGGACACCCCGAGCTCACAGCCCACCCCTCACCTCGTCCCCAGTGTCCCCATGGCCCCTGATCCGCCCCTGGGGGCACACCGAGCTCACAGCCCACCCCTCACCTTGTCCCCAGTGTCCCCACGGCCCCTGATCCGCCCCTGGGGGCACCCAGAGCTCACAGCCCACCCCTCACCTCGTCCCCAGTGTCCCCACGGCCCCTGATCCGCCCCTGGGGGTACCCCGAGCTCACAGCCCACCCCTCACCTCGTCTCCAGTGTCCCCACAGCCCCTGATCCACCCCTGGGGACACCCCGAGCTCACAGTCCACCCCTCACCTTGTCCCCAGTGTCCCCATGGCCCCTGATCCCAGCCCACTCCTCACCTCGTCCCCAGCGTCCCCCTGATTTGCCCCTGAGGGCACCCCGAGCTCACAGCCCACCCCTGTCCTTGTCCCTATGTCCCCATGGCCCCTGATCCCAGCCCACCTCTCACCTCCTCCCCACCATCCCCACAGCCCCTGATCCACCCCTGGGGGCACCTCGAGCTCACAGCCCACCCCTCACCCCATCCCCAGCGTCCCCACGGCCCCTGATCTGCCCCTGGGGGCACCCCAAGTTCACAGTCCACCCCTCACCTCGTCCCCACCATCCCCACAGCCCCTGATACACTCCTGGGGGCACCCCGAGCTCACAGTCCACCCCTCACCTTGTCCCCACTGTCCCCACAGCCCCTGATCCACCCCTGGGGGCACCCCGAGCTCACAGCCCACCCCTCACCTTGTCCCCACTCTCCCCACGGCCCCCAGTCCGCCCTGGAATGCGGGTGAGGGACCCGGGCAGTGCCCCGTTGGCAAAGCCCTGGGTGGTGGGATGAGAGCGGGAGGGTCTTCACAGGATCATAGAGTATGAGTTGGAAGGGACCCAAGAGAGCCATCGGGTCCAATCCCTGCCCAGGACCCCCCAAAATCCCACCAAGTGCCCGAGAGCCTCATCCAAACACTCCCTGAGCTCTAAAATCGTGGGATGTCCTGAGTTGGAAGGGACCCACAAGGATCATCCAGTCCAAACCCTGCCCAGGACACCCCAAAACCCCGCCCTGTCCCTGAGAGTGCTCTAAAATCATGGAATCATGGAATATCCTGAGTTGGAAGGGATCCGAAAGGGTCATTGAGTCCAATCCCTGCCCAGGACACTCCAAAATCCCACCCTGTGCCTCAGAGCCTCAGCCAAATGCTCCCTGAGCTCTAAAATCACGGAATATCCTGAGCTGGAAGGGACCTACAGGGGTCATGGAGTCCAATCACTGCCCAGGACCCCCCAAAATCCCACGGAGTGCCTCAGAGCTGCAGCCAAATGCTGCCTGAGCTCTAAAATCATGGAATCATGGAATATCCTGAGTTGGAAGGGATCCAAAAGGGTCATTGAGTCCAATCCCTGGCCAGGACCCCCCAAAATCCCACCAAGTGCCTCAGAGCCTCAGCCAAACACCCCCTGAGCTCTAAAGTCATGGAATCATGGAACACCCAACCTGAAGGTCCCAACCCGTGACAACCCCCCCAGGACCCACCTTGACCTTCTCCACCCAACCCAACCTGAAGGTCCCAACCCAACCTGAAGGTCCCAACCAGTGACAACCCCCCCAGGACCCACCTTGACCTTCTCCACCCAACCCAACCTGAAGGTCCCAACCCAATCTGAAGGTCCCAACCCAACCTGAAGGTCCCAACCCGTGACAACCCCCCAGGACCCACTTTGACCTTCTCCACCCAACCCAACCTGAAGGTCCCAACCCAACCTGAAGGTCCCAACCAGTGACAACCCCCCCAGGACTCACCTTGACCTTCTCCACCCAATCCAACCTGAAGGTCCCAACCCAATCTGAAGGTCCCAACCCAACCTGAAGGTCCCAACCTGCGACAACCCCCCAGGACCCACCTCGACCTTCTCCACCCAACCCAACCTGAAGGTCCCAACCCAACCTGAAGGTCCCAACCCAATCAGAAGGTCCCAACCTGTGACAACCCCCCCAGGACCCACCTTGACCTTCTCCACCCAACCCAACCTGAACGTCCCAACCCAATCTGAAGGTCCCAACCCAACCTGAAGGTCCCAACCTGTGACAACCCCTCAGGACCCACCTCGACCTTCTCCACCCAACCCAACCTGAAGGTCCCAACCTGTGACAACCTCCCAGGACCCACCTTGACCTTCTTGACCCAACCCAACCTGAAGGTCCCAACCCAACCTGAAGGTCCCAACCTGTGACAACCTCCCAGGACCCACCTTGACCTTCTTGACCCAACCCAACCTGAAGGTCCCAACCCATGACAACCCCCCCAGGACCCACCTTGACCTTCTCGGCCCAGGGGTTGAGGCGCTTCCAGAGCAGCCACCAGCCGGACAGGCTGTCGCCATAGTTGCACAGGTCGGTCTCGTCCTGGCTGCCCACGTCGATGGCGATCACCGTCTTGGCCCCCATGTTGCGCGCGATGTCGGCTGCGGGACAACGAGGAGGGACCGGGAGCTCAGCGGGGCTGGGGATGCCCCCACTCTGAGCCCCTGGGGTGGGAGGTGGTGGCACAGGGGATGTGGGGTTGGGGAGTGGCACAGGGATGTGTCCTGGGGGTGACGGAGCAGGGGTGGGACCTCGGGAACGGGCGGGGGGGCAACGGGGGGCACAGGCAAGCGGCAGCTTCTTTGAGGGGATGTGGAGGATGGAGGTGGTCCAGGAGGATGAACTGGGTCAGGACACCAGGAGGTGATGGAGGAAGGTCATTGGAATGGTCCAGGAGGATGTCCTGGGTGAGGACAACAGGAGGTGATGGAGGTAGGTCATCCAGCAGGATGTCCTGGGTCAGGACAACAGGAGGTGATGGAGGAAGGTCGTTGGAATGGTCCACAAGGATGTCCTGGGTCAGGACAACAGGAGGTGATGGAGGAAGGTCATTGGAATGGTCCAGGAGGATGTCCTGGGTGAGGACAACAGGAGGTGATGGAGGAAGGTCATTGGAATGGCCCAGAAGGATGTCCTGGGTGAGGACAACAGGAGGTGATGGAGGAAGGTTGTTTGCATGTGAAGGAGGGTGGAGATGCTCCAGGAGGACATCGGGTGCTGAGGACATCAAGGGATGATGATGAAGGATGGAGGAAGGTTTTTTGCATGTGAAGGAGGGTGGAGATGCTCCAGGAGGACATCCAGTGACACCAGGAGACCATCAAGTGTTTGGAGATGGCTCGCTCATGGAAGAGGATGGAGAAGGATGGAGATGTTCCAGAAGGATGTCTGATGCTGAGGACATCAAGGGATGATGATGGTGAAGGATGGAGGAAGGTCTTTTCCATGTGAAGGAGGGTGGAGATGTTCCAGGAGAACATCCAGTGACACCAGGAGACCATCAAGTGGTCTTGCACATGGAAGAGGACGGAGAAGGATGGAGATGGTCCAGGAGGGAACCTGGTGCAGAGGACATCAAGGGTTGATGACGATGATGAAGGTTGTTCGCACGTCAGGGAGGATGGAGACGCTCCAGGAGGACGTCTGGTGCTGAGGACATCAAGAGACGATGGTGATGACACCAGGAGAGGGTGGTGCAGGGTGGAAGGAGGTGGCTGGCACGTCAGGAGAGCGAGGACACTCCAGGAGGACACCCAGTGCCAAGGGTGGCACAGGATGGAGGGATGTTTTTGGACGTGAAGGATGAAAACGGTCTGGGAAACCACCTGGTACCAACACCAGGAGATGACACAACACTGGGACTCTTCTGGCAGGTCACGGGGGATGAAGATGCCCCAAGAGGATGATTGAGACTGAGGACATCAAGAGTTGACCTCCACCTGAGATGGAGGATCCCAAGAGATGATGGAGGATGGACGGATGAATCCTGCACGTGAAGAAACACGGAGATGCCCTGGGAAGGCACCTGAGATGGAGGACACCAAGAGAGGATGGAAGGTGGATGGATGGATTCATCCTGCATGGGAAGGCATGTGGAGATGCCCTGGGAAGGCACCTGAGATGGAGGACCCCAAGAGAGGATGGAAGATGGACGGATGCATCCTGCACATGAAGGCATGTGGAGATGCCCTGGGAAGCCACAAGAGATGATGGAAGATGGATGGATGGATTCATCCTGCACGGGAAGACACATGGAGATGCCCTGGGAAGGCACCTGAGATGGAGGACCCCAAGAGACAGATGGACATTCCTTGAGCCGACGCCCAACGAGGAAGCCCCCGAGAAGCCTCCAAACCAAGTGAGACGTCCCAAATCCGGCCTCGACACCTCTGTCCGCGGAGATCCCACCTGGTGGGGGCCGCGCAGCCCCCGCCCCACCGCCCGCCTGCGCCCCCGGCGGGGCCGCTCCCGGCGCCGGCGGTAGAGCCGCTCCCGGCACCGGCGCCGGAGCCGCTACTTGCCTGGCAGGTTGTTGATGTAACCCCCGTCCATCAGCAAGTTGCCGTCCTTGGGGTCGCAGAGGGGCGGGAGGTACCCCGAGAGGGTCATGCTGGCTCGCACGTAGCGCCAGAGCGAGCCTGCGCCGGCGGGAACAAACGGCGTCAGCGCCGCCCGCCCCGCACACCCCGGCCCGGGGTGGGGGGGCTGCCCCTCGCCCTGCCCGCGGCGCGTCTGCACCCCACGGGCGCCCGGCGGGCACCCCCGGGTGGCAGAGGAGCCCGTGGCGCGCCCTGACCGGCCCTTTGCAAAGTCCAAGTGGCTCGAGGTGGGACGTGGGTGTTTTAGGGGGCAGATGTGGGTGTTTTGGGGGGTGGTCGTGGTGTTTTTTTGGGGGGTGGCCGTGGTTTTTTTGGAGGGTGGTCGTGGTTTTTTTGCTGGGGGGGGGTGGGGTGGGAGGAGGCGGGTTTTTGGAAGGGGAGGCCGGTGGCCCCGGCGAGCGAGGTGCTGACCTGGGACATTGTTAACATAGCAGCCGTCCACCAGCCAGTGGCTGTCCTTGGGGTCGCAGAGCGGAGGCAGGTAGGGGGTATAGGAGGCACTGGCTCGGACGTAGCGCCAGAGGCTGCCTGGGGACGGAGAGGACACGGTCACGGCCACGGTGACCCAGGAGGTGCCCGGGGGCGGGGGGACGTTGGCAGCCCCGCCGGAGCGGGGAAGGGCGAGCGGGTGGGTGGGTTAGAGGGGGTGAGAGGGGATTAGTGGGTGTTAGAGGCGCGGGCAGAGCGAGAGCCAGGCTGCTGACGGGCCACCAGGGCGGCCCGTGGACGGCAAAATGTCCCAGGTGAGCTCCGCCACCGAGGCAAGGAGGAGGGGCAGCCACCACAACGTTCCCGCCACCGCCGCGACGACGACGACCCCGTCACCGCCGCGTCCCCACCTCATCGTCCCCACCACCACAGTGACCCCACCTCATCGTCCCCACCACCGCTGCGTTCTCACCACCTCCACACCATCTCCACCACCACGATGACCCCACCACTAGACCCCTACCACTGTGGTGTCCCCACCTCCACCATGGTGTCCCCACTCCCACCGTGGTGTCCCCACCTCCCCCCCCCGTCCCCGTGCCCCACATGCCGTGGCTGGGGGTTACTGGGGTTAGTGGGGTTACTGGGTGTGTTAGTGGCTCGTGCAGCCTCCCCAGGGTCGGGGGGCAGCTCCAGCCCCCCCCAGTTCTGCCCCCACCCCTCCCAGGACCTGGGGGGCACAGCCAGACCCCCACGGGGGCACAGTGATGTGGCTCTGGGAAGCCACCACTGCCCGGGTTCACCACGAGCCCTCTGAGCCCTGCCCTTGCCCCCATGGCACTGTTTTGGGGTGCTGGCGAGGAGGGTCCCCCCAGTGGGGGACGGGGTGGCCCCCCAGGAGCTCCCCCGGGCGCTCTTACCATCGGTGTGCACGCGCATGGCCGAGGCCGTGATGTCGGTGGTGACGTTGAAGTAGGGCAGCCACAGGTCCTGGGGGGACAGCACGGGGTGGGTGACGCCGTGGGGACATCGAGGGGGGGGTCAATGAGGGGTTGGACCCTCGCCAGGGGGGTGGTGGTGGGGTGTCAGAGGGTCACACCTCGATCTGCTTGTCCTGGAAAACCTTGTTGATGCTGGCGTTGAAGGCTGAGCCCGAAAACATGGAGGTGATGGGGTAGGTGAGGTCCAGGACGGTCTCAAAGACCGAATTCATGCACTGGAAGAGGAGGAGGAGGAGGAGGAGTAAGAAGAGAAGGAGGAAGAGGAGGGAGAAGGAGGAGGGAGAAGAAGGAGGAGGAAGAAGAATATGGAGAGGAGGAAGAAGAGGAAGGAGACAAATGGAGGAGGACGAAGAGGGGAAGGAGGGAGAAGGAGGAGGAGGAGGAAGAGGAAGTGGAGGAAGAGGAAGAGGAGGAGAAGGAGAAGGAAGAGGAGGAGGAGGAAGAGGAGAAGGAGGAGGAAGAGAAGAAGGAGGAGGAAGAAAAATATGGAGAGAAGAAGGAGGAGGAGGAAGGAGAGAAATGAAGAAGGAGAAGGAGAAGAAGGAAGAGGAGGAGGAAGAGGGGGAGGAGGAAGAGGAGGAAGAGGAGGAAGAGGAGGAGGAGGAGGAGGAAGAGGAGGAGAAGGAAGAGGAGGAAGAGGAGGAGGAAGAAGAGGAGGAGGAAGAAGAGGAGGAAGAAGAGGAGAGGGAGGAGAAGGAGGAGAAGGAGAAAGAAGAGGAGGAGGAGGAGGATGAGAAGAAGGAGAAGAAGAAGGAGAGGAAGAAGACGGTTTAGGAACAACCCAGGCAAGGTTGGCCATGGGTGGGGGGCCCTGGTTGGGGTGGGGGAGGCCCCCCACACCCACCTTGGCCCACTCCCGTGCCCGCTGCTTGGTGCGCACGGCGCTGCGCTCCTCCGCGTACAGCGCCCCGATGAAGGCGCCGATGGAGGTGCCGCCCACCATGTCGATGGGGATCCCCGACTCCTCCATGGCCTTGATCACCCCGATGTGGGAGCAGCCCCTGGATGGATGGACATGGAAAACCAAGATGGATGAGTCCAGGACCCCCCCATCCCACCAGGTCGATGGGGATCCCTGACTCCTCCATCATCCCAATGTGGGAGCAACTCCTGGATGGAGGGACATGGAAAACCAAGATGGATGAGCCCAGGAACCCCCATCCCATCATGTCAATGGGGATCCCCAACTTCCCCATCACCCTGATGTGGGAGCAGCCCCCAAATGGAGGGACATGGAAAACCAAGATGGATGAGCCCAGGACCCCCCCACCCCACCAGGTTGATGGGGATCCCCGACTCCTCCATGGCCTTGATCACCTCCATGTAGGAGCAGCCACTGGATGGATGGACATGGAAAACCAAGACGGATGAGTCCAGGACCCCCCCACCCCACCATGTTGATGGGGATCCCCGACTTCCCCATCACTCCGATATGGGAGCAGTCCCTGGATGGATGGACAAACCCTACAAGAGCATGGATGAGTTGAGGACCCCCCAACCCGCCGGGTCCCACCCGCCATGTCAATGGGGATCCCCAACTCCTCCATCACCCCAGTGTGGGAGCAGCCGCTGGACAGACAGACAGAGACAGACAGACGAGGAAAACCAAGACGGACGAACCCGGGACCCTCCACCCTGCCGGGTTCCACCGTGTCCAGCACCCACCTGGCGCCGCCGCCGCCCAGGACGAGGGCGATGGTGTTGCCGGTGAGGACCCGCGCCAGGCGGGAGAAGTCGCTGTGGCGGTCGGGCTCCTTCTCAAACACCTTCTCGTACATCTCCCGCTGCCAGGAGGGGACAGACGGTGGGTGATGGTGACCATGGAAGACCATGGAAGAACATGGAAGACCACAGAAGACCATGGAAGACCACCAAGGTCACACGGTGATGACAACCATGGCAGGTCACCAAGGTCACCCAGGGCTGGGGACAGTGGTTGACAATGACCATGGCAGGTCACCAAGATCACGTGGGGTTGGGGGCAGGCAGTGGGTGATGACCAAGGAAGACCAACAGGGTCACCCGGGGCTGGGAACAGACAGTGGGTGATGATGACCATGGCAGGTCACCAAGGTCACCCAGGGTTGGGGATGTACAGTGGTTGACAATGACCATGGAAGACCACCAAGGTCACCTGGGGTTGGGGATGGACAGTGGTTGAGAATTACCATAGAAGACCATCAAGGTCATATGGGGTTGGGGACAGGGGTTGACAATGACCGTGGCAGGTCACCAAGGTCACCCAGGGTTGGGGATGGACAGTGGTTGATGATTACCATGGAAGACCACCAAGGTCACCCAGGGCTGGGGATGGACAGCGGTTGACAATGACCACGGAAGACCACCAAGGTCACCTGGTGATGACAACCGTGGCAGGTCACCCAGGGCTGGGGATGGACAGTGGTTGACAATGCCCATGGCAGGTCACCAAGGCCACTCACAGCTGGGGACGGACAGTGGTTGACAATGACCATGGAAGACCACCAAGGCCACCCAGGGTTGGGGACGGACAGCAGTTGACAATGCCCATGGAAGACCACCAAGGCCACCCAGGGTTGGGGACGGACAGCGGTTGACAATGACCACGGAAGACCACCAAGGTCACCCAGGGCTGGGGACGGACAGCGGTTGACAATGCCCATGGCAGGTCACCAAGGCCACTCATGGCTGGGGACGGACAGCGGTTGACAATGACCATGGAAGACCACCAAGGCCACTCACAGCTGGGGATGGACAGTGGTTGACAATGCCCATGGCAGGTCACCAAGGCCACTCACGGTTGGGGACGGACAGCGGTTGACAATGACCATGGAAGACCACCAAGGTCACCCAGGGCTGGGGACGGACAGCGGTTGACAATGCCCATGGCAGGTCACCAAGGCCACTCATGGCTGGGGACGGACAGCGGTTGACAATGACCATGGAAGACCACCAAGGTCACTCACAGCTGGGGATGGACAGTGGTTGACAATGCCCATGGCAGGTCACCAAGACCACCCAGGGCTGGGGACGGACAGCAGTTGACAATGACCATGGCAGGTCACCAAGGTCACTCACGGCTGGGTACGGACAGTGGTTGACAACGACCATGGAAGACCACCAAGGCCACCCAGGGTTGGGGACGGACAGCAGTTGACAATGCCCATGGAAGACCACCAAGGTCACCCAGGGTTGGGGACGGACAGCGGTTGACAATGACCATGGCGGGTCACCAAGGCCGCCCCAGGGGGACACACCCAGACGTACCAGCTTGGCGGGGCTCCGGCGGGAGAAGACGCGCCGGGGGCAGCGGATGTGGAAGTGCCCCGAGCACCAGCTGCGCATGTTGAGCCACTCGACGGTGCGCGCCGGGCTGGGCCCGTCCTCGCGGTGCAGCAGCACCAGCTGCTTCAGCGCCCGCACCGCCGTGTTCTCCAGCATCTGCTCCAGCTGCGGAAAGGGGGCACGTCACCAGAACCCCAACGACAGCCCAGGAGTCTGTGGTGGTTTGAGACCCCCCAAAAATCCAATTTTCAAGTCCAAGCCCCCCCCGCCCCGGTCTGGTGTGATATGTTTAAATTTTGCAGGGGCGCTGGTTGGATCAACCCCCAAGGGACACCATCCCCTCGGGGGTTACCATTTTTTTTTAACTCCAGGGGGAAAAACACTTTTTTTTTCCCCACCACAACTCTCCACCCCCTTGCCACTGCGAAAAGTAAACATATCACAACAATTTGAAAACTCTCCAATCGACATCCAATCTTCAACAAACCAAAATATAATCAGAATCTCTCTACTACACATCAACACAGCATTATCACAAACTTAACTCCACTCTGAGTACTTACATCACTGCAGCTTTACTTTCTCTACAATAGTACAGCCTGTGTTTTGTCTGGGAACCTCTCTGTTATCAGAAGCTTCATGGCTCTTATCTCTTTATCTCAGTGGAACCTCCATTTATGTGGTGGTTTGAGACCCCCCCAAAAATCCAATTTTCCAGTCCAAACTCCCCCCTGGTCTGGTGTGATATGTTTAAATTTTGCAGGGGCGCTGATTGGATCGACCCCCAAGGGACACCATCCCCTCGGTGGTTTTTAACCCCATTTTTTTTTAACTCCAGGGGGAAAACCACTTTTTTCCCCTCCCCCCACAACTCTCCCCCCCATGCCATTGAAATGACTGGATTTTTAGGAGTCTCAAACCACTACGGAATCCCGGGAATTCTGGAGTTCACCGTTATCGCGCCAACTCCGTGAATTTGTCGCTCGGACATTCCTCGGAGACGGGGAATGAGGAGTTGGAGGGAGCAGCAAAACACGGACCTTGGAGCCCCAGGGAACTCCATCGACAGAGGGTTGTTCAGGAAGAGAAAACTAAATCAGTCAAGGGGGTTTTAGGTGGAAGAAGCTTGGGTGACCTTTAATTAAAGATCGATGTTGATGCCTTGTAACAATAAGATATAAAACTATCTCAAAGGTTGTTTAGGTAGAAGTTTGGGTCATCTTTAACTAAGGACTGGTGTTGATGTCTTGTGAAAATAAGATATGAAACTATCTCAAAGGTTGTTTAGGTAGAAGAAGTTTGGGTGACCTTTAACTAGAGGTTGTTCTTGATGCCTTCTAAGATGATGTTGATGCAACAATAAGATCCAAAACTATTTCAAAGGTTGTTTAGGCAGAAGAAGTTTGGGTCATCTTCAGCTAAGGACTGATGTTGATGCCTTGTAACAATGAGATATGAAACTGTCTCAAAGGTTGTTTAGGTAGAAGAAGTTTGGGTCACCTTTAATTAAAGATGGATGTTGATGTCACAATAAGATCCGAA
Organism: Chiroxiphia lanceolata; assembly: GCF_009829145.1. NCBI lineage: Eukaryota > Metazoa > Chordata > Aves > Passeriformes > Pipridae > Chiroxiphia > Chiroxiphia lanceolata. Next base: position 134,602 of record NW_022476524.1, read on the forward strand.
ACTATTTCAAGGCTTGTTTAGGCAGAAGAAGTTTGGGTGACTTTTAACTGAAGACTGGTGTTGATGCCTCGTAACAATGAGATGACTGACTGTTGGGAGGGGGCTTGGGATGTTCAAGTGTATAAAGGTTCATGAAATCTTTGTTTCAGTGGAGTGTTTGTGGAGGAATTACCCCCAACACCACCCCGATGGCGAATAAAAGGAATTCTGGCTTAACAGGATTGTGCTGTTGAGTCACAGAATCAGAGGATCAACCAGGTTGGGAAAGACCTCTGGGATCATCCAGTCCAACCTGTGACCCAACCCCACCTCATCATTCAGACCATGGCACTGAGTCTTCCCTTAAAACACCTCCAGGGACGGTGACTCCACCACCTCCCTGGGCAGCCCCTTCCAATGCCCAATCACTCCCTCTGTGAAGAAATTCTTCCTAATCACAGAATCACAGGATCAATAGGGTTGGGAAAGACCTCTGAGACCATCCAGTCCAACCTGTGACCCAACCCCACCTCGTCACCTAGACCATGGCACCACATCCATGGTTCTTCTCAAACACTTCCAGGGACTCCACCACATCCCTGGGCAGTCCCTTCCAAGGCCCAAACACCCTTTCTGTGAAGAAATTCCTCCTAATCACAGAATCACAGGATCAATGGGGTTGGGAAAGACCTCTGGGACCATCCAGTTCAACCTGTGACAAAACCCCACCTCGTCACCCACACCATGGCACCACATCCAGGCTCTTCTCAAACACCTCCAGGGACGGTGACTCCACCACCTCCCTGGGCAGCCCCTTCCAAGGCCCAACCACTCCCTCTATGAAGAAATTCCTCCTAATCACAGAATCACAGGATCAATGGGGTTGGGAAGGAGCTCTGAGACCATCCAGTCCAGCCTGTGACCCAACCCCACCTCGTCACCCACACCATGGCACCACATCCAGGCTCTTCTCAAACACCTCCAGGGATGGTGACTCCACCACCTCCCTGGGCAGCCCCTTCCAAGGCCCAACCACCCTTTCTGTGAAGAAATTCCTCCTAATCACAGAATCACAGGGTTGGGAAAGAGCTCTGAGACCATCCAGTCCAACCCGTGACCCAACCCCACCTCGTTACTCTCACTATGGCACCACATCCATGGTTCTTCTCAAACACCTCCAGGGATGGTGACTCCACCACCTCCCTGGGCAGCCCATTCCAATGTCCAACCACCCTTTCTGTGAAGAAATTCCTCCTAATCACAGAATCACAGGATCAACAGGGTGGGGAAAGAGCTCTGAGACCATCCAGTCCAGCCTGTGACCCAACCCCACCTCGTCACCCTCACTATGGCACCACATCCATGGTTCTTGTCAGAGAAATCCAGGGACTCCACCACCTCCCCGGGCAGCCCCTTCCAACGCCCAATCACTCCCTCTGTGAAGAAATTCCTCCTAATCACAGAATCACAGGATCAATAGGGTTGGGAAAGACCTATGGGATCATCCAGTCCAGCCTGTGACCCAACCCCACCTCGTCACCCACACCATGGCACCACATCCATGGTTCTTCTCAAACACTTCCAGGGACTCCACCACATCCCTGGGCAGTCCCTTCCAAGGCCCAAACACCCTTTCTGTGAAGAAATTCCTCCTAATCACAGAATCACAGGATCAATGGGGTTGGGAAAGACCTCTGGGACCATCCAGTCCAACCTGTGACAAAACCCCACCTCGTCACCCACACCATGGCACCACATCCAGGCTCTTCTCAAACACCTCCAGGGACGGTGACTCCACCACCCCCCTGGGCAGCCCATTCCAATGTCCAACCACCCTTTCTGTGAAGAAATTCCTCCGAATCACAGAATCACAGGATCAACAGGGTTGGGAAAGAGTTCTGAGACCATCCAGTCCAACCTGTGACCCAACCCCACCTCGTCACCCTCACCATGGCACCACATCCATGGTTCTTCTTAGAGAAACCCAGGGACTCCACCACCTCCCCGGGCAGCCCCTTCCCATGTCCAACCACTCCCCCTGTGAAGAAATTCCTCCTAATCACAGGGTTGGGAAAGAGCTCTGAGACCATCCAGTCCAGCCTGTGACCCAACCCCACCTCGTCACCCTCACTATGGCACCACATCTATGGTTCTTCTTAGAGAAATCCAGGGACTCCACCACCTCCCTGGGCAGCCCCTTCCAAGGCCCAACCACTCCCTCTATGAAGAAATTCCTCCTAATCACAGAATCACAGGATCAATGGGGTTGGGAAAGAGCTCTGAGACCATCCAGTCCAGCCTGTGACCCAACCCCACCTCGTCACCCACACCATGGCACCACATCCAGGCTCTTCTCAAACACCTCCAGGGATGGTGACTCCACCACCTCCCTGGGCAGCCCATTCCAAGGCCCAACCACCCCTTCTGTGAAGAAATTCCTCCGAATCACAGAATCACAGGGTTGGGAAAGAGCTCTGAGACCATCCAGTCCAGTCTGTGACCCAACCCCACCTCGTCACCCTCACTATGGCACCACATCCATGGTTCTTCTCAAACACCTCCAGGGACGGTGACTCCACCACCTCCCTGGGCAGCCCATTCCAATGTCCAACCACCCTCTCTGGGAAGAACTTCCTGATGTCCAACCTAAACCCTCCCCTGGTGCAGCTCAAGGTTGTGTCCTCTTGCCCTGGCTCCAACCCCCCGTCAGGGAGTTGCAGAGGGCGAGAAGGTCCCCCCTGAGCCTCCTCCTGTCCAGGCTGAGCCCCCCCAGCTGCTCCTCACGGGACTTGTGCTCCAGACCCTTCTCCAGCTGAAAGAGGAGCTGAAACAGGTCTGGATACTGGAATTTTGCTCTGAGGAAGGTTTCACAGACCTCACTCTGAGGAATGCAACGTTTATGTCAAAAGGCAGCAGAAACAAAGAGCAGATATTGAGGGATGAGTCCAGAGAGAGATGGTACCTTGCTCTGAGAGTCCTGCCCACGTTTGGTATGTTCTGTTTTAACAGAAGATAACAGAAAGGTCAGCTCAGTGGTCATAAATTAGACAGAGTGGACATCTGGGGAGATAGAGGAGCTCAGTCAAGGGGTTTTCGTAGTTGGGAAGAGTTGAAGAGTTCATGAAGATGAGGAGAAGAAAGATGACCCCTCATGAGGTTGAAGAGCTGGAATGACCACCAAAGATCTCCCCAAAAGGATGACCACCCCCCCAAGCTCCGCCCAAACCCTGCCTGTTATGAATATGATAATTAGGTTGTGAAATGGAATGAATATGCACGTAAAGATGTCGTGATCCCTCACGAAAATTGCATAAATTGCCTGATTGAGAACACTGAGAACTCAGGAGCTGGTTTGTGCAGCCAGAGCTGCCCAGCACCCCAACGCTGCTCCAAATAAACACCTTTGCTGCCTAAACACCCAAAACTGTCTCTGAGCAGTCACGTTTCTGCCAATTTTGGCATCGCAGCCCCTCAACGTCCTCCCCGAACCGAGCGCCCAGAACCGGGCACAGCGCTCGAGGCGCCGCCTCCCCCGCGCCGGGGCTGCTTTCGGTGCTGAAACGGGAGGCCAGGCCCAAAAGAGTCAACTAAGAAATTTGGGGCTGCTAACGAGCTACCAGCATCCCAAACCATCTGTGCTCGTTCTGTTCTGCTTACCGGACCAAAACTTAAGAGAATGGTAAAAGAACACGTCATAGGTCTAGAGGTAATAAATCAAGAGGCAGTAGGATAAGGTAGACCTTCGAATAGAAGAAACAGGCCGGGAGCCAGGGTTTTTTCCAAGCTTCAGTGAGCGGGTCGAGAACAACGGAAAAGAAGAGAGGTCAAGCTGAGGAAGATGAGTTTAAGCCCCCAGACCCATGGGAGGAAGATGGGAACTACCCCCAAGATTGAGGGCCAAGAGAAGCACCGCCCTGAGCCCCGCCTGAGCTCCACCTACACTCCGCCTGTTATTAATATGTTAGATATTAACATATTAGATGTTGTAGATGTATTAACAAGATAGATGCTGTAATCACTTGAATATGCATTTAATCATATCTGAAAATTGTATAAAACCTGCTGATTTTGTGTGAAGCCTTGGAGCAGGGTTTTCCAGCGATAGCCGGCTCGCTCCCGGCGCTGCCAACAAATCCCTTTGCCGCTCAAAAAGTCTCTGGGCAGTTCATTATTCTGGGTTTTTCGGATTCAGTGCCCCCCCTGGTGCCCCCCTCAGCCCCCAGCTGACCTCTCCCAGCTCGGGCTCCTGGTCTCCCAGCCCCACGATGAGGATGCAGTCGGCCTGGCGGAAGCAGCGCAGGGTCCAGGTGGTGAGGGTGCAGTCGGTCTGGTAGAGGACGATGCGGTGGATGTCCTCCTGCTGCGCCAGCCACCCCGACAGCCGGTACTCCTGGATGCTGCCGGGGCACAGGGGTCAGCCAGGGATGGGGGGGGTGGGATGTGGGGGGACAGGGACGCTCCCTCCTCCCCGCGGGAGTTACCTGTCGAGCGCCGAGGAGCCGAGGCGGGCGCGGATGATGTCGCTGGTGAGGAGCAGGGTGGGACCTGAGGGAGGGGGGCACGGGGTCACTGCCGTGACACGGGGCCGTGGTCACCGTGACAAGGTCACCATGATGCCACGGGGTTGTGGTCTTCACCATTCTGTGTTCACTGTCATGCTCAGGTCACCATGACACGGTCACTGCCATGCCACGGGGCTGTGGTCACCATGACAAGGTCACCACCATGCCATGGGGTTGTGGTCATCGTGACATGGTCACTGCCATGCCATGGGGCTGTGGTCACCGTGACATGGTCACCATGATGCCATGGGGCTGTGGTCACCGTGACATGGTCACAGCCATGCCATGGGGCTGTGGTCATCGTGACAAGGTCACCATGATACCACGGGGCTGTGGTCACCGTGACATGGTCACCATGATGCCATGGGGCTGTGGTCATTGTGACATGGTCACCATCATGGCATGGTCACCATCATGGCATGGGGCTCTGGCCATCTCCATAACATGGTCACCACCATGCCATGGGGTTGTGGTCACCTCCAGGCTGTGGTCATCATCATGCCATGGGGCTGTGGTCACCCCCATGCTGTGGTCACCCCCAACCTATGGTCACCCCCATGCTCTGGTCACCCCCATGCTGTGGTCACCCCCATCCAGTGGTCACCCCCATCCTATGCTCACCCCCATCCTGTGGTCACCCCCAACCTGTGCTCACCCACAATCTATGGTCATCCCCAACCTGTGCTCACCCACAATCTATGGTCACCCCCATCCTGTGGTCACCCCCATCCTGTGGTCACCCCTATCCTGTGGTCACCCTATGACACTGGGATCACCCTCAACCTATAGTCACCCCCATCCTGTGGCCACTCCCATCCTGTGGTCACCCCCAACCTATGGTCACGCCCATCCAGTGGTCACCCCACAACATTCTGGTCACCCCACCACGACTCCCACCACACCACACCACCACACTGCCACACCACCACCACCACAGGGGCCACACCCACCACCCCCCCCAGGCCACTCCCACGCCCTGGGGCCGCTCACCGACGTCGGTGAGGGCATGCTGCAGCTCCAGAGTGAAGGCGGCCGTGGGCACCTCCTCGCACACCGGCAGCACCGCCACCGTCGACAGGTTGCTGGTGGGGTTGATGGGCTCCGAGCTGGAGGCCACGCCCAGGCCGGAGCCTGTGGGGGGGACAGACATGGTGGGGATGGGGACACACACGGTGGGGATGGGGACACAGATGGTGGGGATGGGGACACACACGGTGGGGATGGGGACACACACGGTGGGGATGGGGACACACACGGTGGGGATGGGGACACACAGTGGGGACGGAGAGAAACACACGGTGGGGATGGGGACGGGGACACAGATGGTGGGGACAGGGACACACACGGTGGGGATGGGGACACACACGGTGGGGACAGGGACACACACGGTGGGGATGGGGACACACATGGTGGGGATGGGGACAGGGACACACACAGTGGGGACAGGGACACACAGTGGGGATGGGGACACACATGTTGGGGACGGGGACACACACGGTGGGGATGGGGACACACACAGTGGGGATGGGGACACACACGGTGGGGACGGGGACACACACGGTGGGGATGGAGACACACACGGTGGGGATGGGGACACACACAGTGGGGATGGGGACACACATGGTGGGGATGGGGACACACACACGGTGGGGACGGGGACACACACGGTGGGGACGGGGACACACAGTGGGGACGGAGAGAAACACACGGTGGGGATGGGGACGGGGACACAGATGGTGGGGACAGGGACACACACCGTGGGGATGGGGACACACACGGTGGGGACAGGGACACACACGGTGGGGATGGGGACACACATGGTGGGGATGGGGACACACACGGTGGGGATGGGGACACACACGGTGGGGACAGGGACACACACGGTGGGGACAGGGACACACACGGTGGGGATGGGGACACACATGGTGGGGATGGGGACACACATGGTGGGGACAGGGACACACACGGTGGGGATGGGGACACACATGGTGGGGACAGGGACACACACGGTGGGGATGGGGACACACATGGTGGGGATGGGGACACACACGGTGGGGATGGGGACACACACGGTGGGGATGGGGACACACACGGTGGGGATGGGGATGGGGACACACATGGTGGGGATGGGGACACACATGGTGGGGATGGGGACACACACGGTGGGGATGGGGACACACACGGTGGGGATGGGGACACACATGGTGGGGATGGGGACAGGGACACACACAGTGGGGACAGGGACACACGGTGGGGATGGGGACACACATGTTGGGGACGGGGACACACACGGTGGGGACGGGGACACACACGGTGGGGACGGGGACACACACGGTGGGGATGGAGACACACACGGTGGGGATGGAGACACACACGGTGGGGATGGGGACACACACAGTGGGGATGGGGACACACATGGTGGGGATGGGGACACACACACGGTGGGGACGGGGACACACACGGCAGGGACGTGGGCACGGCCACCCGTGGGACACCCCCAGGAGGTCACCCCGCCGCGCCCAGACCCCACCGTGGCACCCACCGGCGAAGGGCGCGCGGAGCTGCTGGAGGTTCCCCAGGATCTTCTGGCTCAGCAGGTGGATGAGGCGGGTGACGACCTGTGGGGACGGGGATGGGGACGGGGACAGGGAGGGTCGTCAGACCTGGGAAGGGCTCGCTGACAGCCCGGACCAGCGTCCCACGTGACTTTTTGGGTGCCACCACCAGCCTCCATCCTTGGGAACCCCAAGTGCCACCACCCCAAATCCTTGGAACCTCAGGTGTCACCACCCCAAAGCCTTGGAACCTCAGGTGCCACCACCCCAAATCCTTGGAACCTCAGGTGCCACCACCCCAAAGCCTTGGGGACTTCAGGTGTCACCACCCCAAAGCCTTGGAACCTCAGGTGTCACCACCCCAAAGCCTTGGAACCTCAGGTGCCACCACCCCAAATCCTTGGAACCTCAGGTGCCACCACCCCAAAGCCTTGGGGACTTCAGGTGTCACCACCCCAAAGCCTTGGAACCTCAGGTGTCACCACCCCAAAGCCTTGGAACCTCAGGTGCCACCACCCCAAAGCCTTGGAACCTCAGGTGCCACCACCTCAAATCCTTGGGGACTTCAGGTGTCACCACCCCAAATCCTTGGGGACCTCAAGTACCTGGAGGGTCTGGGGGGTACCTGGGGGGTCTGGGGGGTCTGGGGGCATACCTGGGGGTACCTGGGGGGTCTGGGGGGTACCTGGGGATACCTGGAGGGTCTGGGGGGGTACCTGGGGGTCTGGGGGGGTACCTGGGGATACCTGGGTGGTGGTGGGGGGGTACCTGGGGGTACCTGGGGGGTATGGGGTGTACCTCGTGTACCTGAGGGGTCTTGGGGGTACCTGGGGGGTACCTGGGGGGTCTGGGGGGTCCCTGGGGGGTACCTGGGGGTATACCTGGAGGTACGTGGAGGGTCTGGGGGGTACCTGGGGGGTCTGGGGGCTACCTGGAGGTGTACCTGGAGGTACCTGGGGAGTCTGAGGGGTACCTGGTTGTATCTGGAAGTACCTGGGGGGTCTGGGGGATACCCGGGGGTACCTGGAGGGTCTGGGGGGTACCTGGGGGTACCTGGCTGGTGTGGGGGAGTACCTGGGGATACCTGGGGGGTCTGGGGGTATACCTGGGGGTACCGGGGGGGTGTGGGGGGGTACCTGGGGATACCTGAGGGGTCTGGGGGGGTACCAGGGGGTACCTGAGAGGTCTGGGGGGTTCCTGGGGATACCTGGGTGGTCTGGGGGCATACCTGGGGGTACCAGGGTGGTGTGGGGAGTTCCAGGGGGTACCTGGGGGGTACCTGGGGATACCTGGGTAGTGGGGGGGGGGTACCTGGGGATACCTGGGTGGTGTGGGGGGGTACCTGGGGGTATCTGCGCTTGATGTTGTTCAAGGTGCCCTCGGGGAGCTTGGCCAGCTCCGTGTCCCTCACCGCGTGCACCGTGGTGGCCCGGGGCTGCCTGGTCAGGGCCTCCACCTGCAGGAGAAGACAGGGAACCCCCCCCCCGGGAATGACCCCGGGAACGACCCCTCCGACCGCACAGCCGAGGAAACCCCGTTTCCAACGGTCCAGAAAACACGGGCAGCTCTTCCCGCCAGATTCCCGAACGTTCCTCGCCGAGGATTCCCCTTTTAACGAGGTGGAAAAAACACCCCCCGGGGCCTTGAAGCCCTTCCAAGGAGGGCAGAGACGAGGAGGAAGAGGAGGCCAGGGATGAAGGGTTGTTTGTTCCTCGCAAATCAAGGTTTCTGGGCTTTCTGAATCATTTTGATTAAAATATTTATCTGCTTTCATGGGGTTTTTTTGGTACATTCCACCCAAACTGGACCTTCTCACTAAATCTTTGTACCCATTAAAACCCTATTAAAATACAAAATATTTCTATTTCCATCTACATTTAGAAATATTTATATTTATTTACCCTAAGAGCGTTATTTATATTTACTATTTATTTCATTGCACTCAAATCAGACGTTCTCGCTAAATCTTTACACCCATTAAAACCCTATTAAAATACAAAATATTTCTATTTCCATCTACATTTAGAAATATTTATATTTATTTCTATTATATCACCTGCAGTGATCGTGGGCTGGGTGGTTTTTTTTTTCTTTCCTCAAGGAAAGCATTGAGATTTCGTTTGCTAGTTCTTCAATGACTGTGTATATCTGTTTTGGGGTTTTTTTATTTTCCTTCTTTCTTTTCTTTTTGGGGGCGTTTGGGGTTCTCTTTTTATATTGTATTTTAGATTGTATTTTAGATTGTATTTTTATATTGTATTTTTATATTGCATTTTTATATTGTATTTTTATATTGTATTCTCTTTTATATTGTCACTGTACATAAATGAAATATATGCAAATATATATATATATATATACTGTTTTGGTTGTGTTATTTTGGTTTTTGGCAGCTTTTCCCTTTCAATTCCTTTCCCCTTGGTTTGGAGGGAGCTTTTGTTGTGGTGTTGGGCGCTTGGCAGGGAGCCAAACCCCAACAGACCACAGCAAAAAAACCCTCCAAAGGAAAAAAAAAACAGAATAGCAAAAGCTACATCAATATATATATATATTTTACATACATTGCGGATATATACAATTAAAATACTATGTACACATAACCACAGAAACCCCAAACAGCTCCCAGAAAGGGGGAAGGGAAAAGGGAAAAAAAGGGGCAAAAAGGGAGAAAAACCCAAAACAGATATGCACAATGGACAACTCGGAAACTAGCAAAATAAAGAACTAGCAAAAGAATATTTTACTACTCTCCTTGGGACAGCAGAAATCGTGCTGAACGACCGCCAGCACCCTCCGCCTCCCAAGATCTACAAGGCCTCACTAGGCCTTACTAGGCCTCACTAGACTGCACTAGGCCTCACTAGGCCGCACTAGGCTGCACTAGGCCTCGCTAGGCCTCGCTAGGACACACTAGGCCTCACTAGGCCGCGCTAGGCCTCGCTAGGACACACTAGGTCTCACTAGGCCTCGCTAGGCCTCGCTAGGACACACTAGGCCTCACTAGGCCACACTAGGCCACACTAGGCCACACTAGGCCACACTAGGCCGCACTAGGCCTCGCTAGGACACACTAGGTCTCACTAGGCCACACTAGGCCACACTAGGCCTTGCTAGGCCTCGCTAGGCTGCACTAGGCCTCGCTAGCCGCACTAGGTCTCACTCCCCCACACAATGAGAACCGACAGCAGGGAACCTGCACCTTCAGAAGCACCGGAAGAGAAGAGAGCAAAGGCCTCTCCTCCCTTTTTCTTTATACCCTGGCTTACGTAAAAATCGTAGGGAATACCGGGAACGTGGCCACTTCCTTGGTTACAAACTGGTCACCGAGGAAGGCCTAGACTAAAACTACCACATGGGTCCAAACCCCCACAGCTCCGAATCTCAAAGCGTCAAGTGGAGGCCCGAGGTTGCCCCCACGTCGTGTCCCCAGCCCAGAGCTCACCACGCCCACGAGGTCCCCGCGGCCGTACTCCCCCACCAGCTCCTTCTTGCCGCTGCCCTTCTGGATGACGGAGCGCAGCCGCCCGTTGAGGACGATGTAGGTGCAGTCGGACTTGTCCCCCTGCCTGTGGGGGTGTGAGAAGTTTGAAAAGCGTCGGAATTTTCTTTTATTACTTTCCCCCAAAATAGGTGCCGTTATCAGGAAAACCCTCCCAAAAAAACCAGGAAGCTGGGTTGTGGTAGCAACGCAACCGTGTGTATATGTGGCTTATTAATATAATAAGTAAATAAATCATACAGACCCAGTTAGTTTGGGGGTTCATATGATTTATTTACTTATTATATTAACAAGCCACAAATGGCATCTCACGTTGGGCGCCATTTACGGCGTATTAATATAATATGTAAATAAATTATACGGACCCGGTTGGTTGGTTGGGGGTTCAGAGCCAAATCCTCTTTATTCCAATAAAACAACACTTTATAGATGCACCTCAAAGCAACATGTGACTCCCCTGACCAATCCAGGTGATTAAACAAGAGGGTTTATTCCTTTTCCATCTTTCCTCTAGTCAAGCCCCAACGATTTGGGCGTCAGTTAAACGTCTGAGTTTAACAAGATCACGACTTAAAAATTAAGAGACTTCAGGTGGAAGCGTGGAAAAGGAAAAGCCTTTTATTAACGAAATCTCAATAAACAACAAATGGTGCAACCAAAAACCCACCTGTAGAGCGCCCGCCCGGCCTCCACGGCCATCCAGTCGATGGCGAAGTCCATCTGGCGCACGAAGGGCGACATGCGGGCGGCCACGGTGTGCGCCACGCTCAGCACCACGCTGGGCTGCTCCCGCATGATCCTGGGGGCGACGGCGCAACGGGGGACACGGGGGTGGCCCCGGAAATGACGCTGAGGTGGCCCCAAAGGCACCACTGAGGTGGCCCCAGAAATGACACTGAGGTGGCCCCAAAGGCACCACTGAGGTGGCCCCAGAAATGACACTGAGGTGGCCTCGGAAATGACGCTGAGGTGGTCCCGAAGGTGCCACCACAGCGGCCTCAAAGGTGCCACCACAGCAACCCCAGAGATGCCGCTGCGGTGGCCCCGAAGATGCCACCACAGTGGTCCCCAAAGATGCCACCACAGCAGCCCTGAATATGCCACCACAGTGGTCCCAAAGATGCCACCACAGTGGCCCCCAAGTGCCACCACAGCAGCCCTGAATATGCCACTACAGCAGCAGCCTCAAAGGTGCAACCACAGCAACCCCAGAGATGCCACTGCAGCAGCCCCGAAGATGTGACCAGAGCAACCCTGAATATGCCACCACAGCAGCCCTGAATATACCACCACAGCAACCCTGAAGGTGCCACCACAGCAACCCCAAAGTACCACCCCAGCAGCCCCAAAGGTGCCACCACAGTGGCCCCCAAAGTGCCACCACAGTAGCCCTGACGGTGCCACCACAGTGGCCCTGAAGGTGCCACCACAGCAGCCCCTCGGAGCCACCCAGGACTTCTCAGAGCCACCCAGGACCACTTGGAGCCACCTGGGATCCCTTGGATTCACCTGGGACCTTTGGAGCCACCCAGGATCCCTCAGGGCCACCTGGGACCCCTTGGATTCACTTGGGACCCTTGGAACCACCCGGGACCCCTCAGGGTCACTCAGGAGCCACCCAGGACCCTCAGAGCCACCTGGAGCTCCGGGGACTCCTCCACTCCTTGTTGTGACCCCCCCAAACTACCCCCAGCACTCGAGGCGAGGCCACACCAACACCAGGCAGAGCTGGACCATCATCCCACCGGTTCCACCCCCCAGGCCCCCATTGTCCCCCTTGGGCATCGTCCCCCTCGCCCGTGGCCCCTTTCTCACTCGTAGAAGTCGGACTTGGAGATCTTGAGGAAGGTGCAGTCGCGGTTGGCCTTGATGGTGAAGATGAGGGGCTCCCCGGTGAGCACGGCCAGTTGCCCCACCAGCTCGCCGGGTTGTGTCAGGAACAGGCACACGTCCTCCGCCTTGTCGATCATGCGCTGGTACACGTGCAGGCACCCCCAGAGCACGAAGTGCAGGCTCACGTCCTGCCCAGAGCGCGCCCCGTCACCACCGCGGCACGGCCGGGGTGTGCCGGGGCTACCCGGGATCACTGGGGGCCACCCGGGATCCCACAGAGCCACCCGGGATCACTGGGAGTCACCTGGGACCCCACAGAGCCAGTTGGGATCCCTGGGAGCCATCCAGGATTCTACAGAGCCATCTGGGATCCCTGGGAGTCACCTGGGATCACTGGGAGTCACCTAGGATGCCACAGAGCCACCCGGGATCCCACAGAGCCACCCGAGATCTCTGGGAGTCACCCAGGATCACTGGGAGTCACCCGGGATAACTGGGAGCCACCTGGGATCACTGGGAGTCACCCGGGATCATTGGGAGTCACCCAAGATCCCACAGAGCCATCCGGGATCACTGAGAGCCACCTGGGATCACTGGGAGTCACCCGGGATTACTGGGAGTCACCTGGGATTACTGGGAGTCACCCGGGATTACTGGGAGCCACCCGGGATTACTGGGAGTCACTTGGGATTACTGGGAGTCACCCAGGATCACTGGGAGTCACCCGGGATCATTGGGAGTCACCCAAGATCTCACAGAGCCATCCGGGATCACTGGGAGTCACCCGGGATCATTAGGAGTCACCTGGGATTACTGAGAGTCACCCAGGATTACTGGGAGTCACTTGGGATTACTGGGAGTCACTCGGGATCACTGGGAGTCACCCGGGTTCACTGAGAGTCACCCAGGAATCCCTGGGAGTCACTTGGGATTACTGGGAGTCACCCGGGATCACTGAGAGTCATCTGGGATCCCTGGGAGCCATCCAGGACCATGGGAGTCACCCGGGATCCCTGGGAGTCACCTGGGACCTGGGAGCCACTCAGGATCCCTGGGAGCCACCTGGGACCCCACAGAGTCACCCGGGATCCTGGGAGTCACCCTGGGACCCCACAGAGCCACCCGGGAGCCACCCGGGATCCCTGGGAGCCACCCGGGACCCCACGGAGCCATCTGGAATCCCTGGAAGCCACCTGGGACCCCGGGAGCCACCCAGGGACCCCCAGGTACGAGGGTCCCCCCAGCCCCACGTGTGGGTGGTTGTGGTTCTTCTCATGGGGGGTTTGAACCCTCCAGAGGTTCTGGGGTCGTTCCCGCCCCCCAAGAGCCACAGGGGAGGAGTAGGGGAGTGGCACCCCATGGAAATATGGGGAGGGGGAGTCAAGGGGCCACAGAAACCCCCCCCCAAAACCCACCTGGTCACCTTGGCGGGCAATGACGGTCCCGGCTTTGGCGTGGTGGAGCAGGACGCGGTTGTTGAGGAGAGAGGGGTCCTGGAGGGAGGAACGGTGTCGTGTGGGGTGGTGGGGGGCATCAGGAGGGGATGGGGTCCACCATGAGGGGACAAGGATAACTAGGAGGTGACAAGGACCACCATGAGGGGAGAAGGACGACCAGGAGGTGAGAAGGGCCACCACAAACAATGGGGAGCACCATGAGGGGACAAGGATGACCAGGAGGTCATGGGGACCACTGTGAGGGGAGAAGGATGACCAGGAGGTCACAGGGACCACCATGAGGGGAGAAGGATGACCAGGAGGTGATAGGAACCCACCACAACGCAACAGGACCACCCCAAAGCAACAGGGGACCACCACGAGGGGACAGGGACCACCACGAGACACTGGGGACCCACCACGAGGCCAACAGAGACCCACCACAACACAACAGGACCACCCCAAAGCAACAGGGGACCAACATGAGGGGACAGGGACCACCACAAGGCACTGGGGACCCACCACGAGGCCAACAGAGACCCACCACAACACAAGAGGACCACCCCAAAGCACAGAGGGCCAGCTTGAAGCGACGGGAAGCTCCAACATGACGAGACCCCCGCGAAGCCTCGGGGGATCCACGTGAGGGGACGGGAACCTTGGGGGACCCAGGTGAGGGGACGGGAACCTTGGAGGCCCCCCAAGGCCTCACCTCCACCTTCATGAGCTTGACCAGCTCCTGCTTGGCGGCCTCGAAGACAAGGTTGGTCTGGCGGCCCTGGAAGGGCCCGAAGGGACACGGCCCCGGCCCCGCCTCGTCCTCGCTGGAGTTGGACTGGTGGGACCCCGGCGGGGGCTCCTCCAGCGTCACCGACTTGCGCTCCTTGGGCTCGTGGGACACCGACTGCGGGACATGGCGGGGTCAGGGAGCGGGGTCAGGGAGCGTTTCGGGGGGATTCGGGGGGATTTGGGGGGGACTCAGGTGGGATTCGGTGAGATTTGGGGTAGGGATTGAGTGGGATTTGGGGTGGGATTCTGAGGGGGTTTGAGGTGGGATTCAGGGTGGTTTGAGGTAGGATTTGGGTGGGATTTGGGGTGGGATTCAGGTGGGATTTGGGGCAGGATTCAGGTGGGATTCAGGGGTCCTGCCGCCGTACCCGTGTGAATCCGGCCATGGCCCCCGTGCTGTCCTCCTGCAGCGACACCGAGATGCGGCCGCGCTCGTAGGCCATGTCGAAGTCGGAGCGGGGACCCTTCTGGATGCCTGGAGGGGTGACGGGGTCACCGTGTCCAACACGGGGACAAGACAGTCCCCAGTGTCCCCCGGTTGTCCCCAAGACCCCCCACTCCCACCCCCAAACCCACCAGAGATATCCACGGGCATGGAGATGCAGCGGCTCAGGGGCGGCTGCCCTGGGTGTCCCTGAGTGTCCTCTGAGTGTCCCCTGGGTGTCCCCTGAGTGTCCTTGGGTGTCCTCTGAGTGTCCCCAGCTATCCCCTGAGCTCCCCACCCCAAGACCCCCCATTCCCACCCCCAAACCCATCAGAGATATCCACGGGCATGGAGATGCAGCGGTTCAGGGGCGGCTGCCCTGGGTGTCCCTGGTGTCCCTTGGATGTCCCTGCCTGTCCCTTGGATATCCCTGGGTGTCCCCTGAGTGTCCCTGGCTGTCCCCTGAGTGTCCCTGGCTGTCCCCTGAGTGCCCCTGCCTGTCCCCTGCCTGTCCCCAGCTATCCCTTGAGCTCCCCATCCCAAGGCCCCCCATTCCCACCCCCAAACCCACCGGAGATGTCCACGGGCATGGAGATGCAGCGGCTCAGGGGCGGCGGCGGCGGCACCGGGGTCTCCAACCCCGCACTTTTCAGCAGCTCGGCTGCAAGATCAGACCCCCCCCCGCCGTGAGCCCAGAGGGAGCAGCAGAGCCCCCCCAAAAGCAGGGGGAGGGTCCCAGCACCCCCTGGGCAGCCTTACCCTGCTCCCGGCCCTCGTCGGCGCTGCCCAGGCCCCTCTTGCTGTGCCGGACGGGGCTGGTGCGGGCGGGGTGGCCGGGCTGGGGGAAGAGCCTCAGGGGCTGCATGTCCTGCAGTTGGAGAGGAGAGAGGGACAATGCTTAAACTCTACCTAAAAATTATTTCTTTTTTTAATTATTTTAATTATTTTATTCCCAACTTAATAATTATTTTTTTTCCTCTAACTATTTTTTCCCTTACGTGTTAATTATTTCTTTTTTTCTCCAACTGTTTTATCCTCTACTTAATGGTAGCGATGGGGATGGTCACGGTTGGGTTGGGGATGGCCATGGTTGGTTTCGGGATGGTCATGGTTGGGTTTGGAGATGGACATGGTTGGTTTGGGGATGGCCATGGTTGGGTTGGGATGACCATGGTTGGGTTGGGGATGGCCATGGTTGAGTTTGGTGACGGGTATGGTTGATTTGGGGATGGCCATGATTGGTTTGGGGATGGCCATGATTGGTTTGGGGATGGTCATGGTTGATTTGGGGATGGCCATGATTGGTTTGGGGATGACCATGGTTGGGTTGGGGATGGCCATGGTTGAGTTTGGTGACGGGCATGGTTGGTTTGGGGATGGCCATGATTGGTTTGGGGATGGCCATGATTGGTTTGGGGATGGCCATGGTTGGGTTGGGGATGGCCATGATTGGTTTGGGGATGGCCATGGTTGGTTTAAGGGTGACCATGGTTGGTTTGGGGATGGCCATGGTTGGTTTGGGGATGGTCATGGTTGGGTTGGGGATGGTCATAGTTGAGTTGGGATGACCATGATTGGTTTGGGGATGGCCATGGTTGGTTTGGGGAGGGTCATGGTGGGGTTGGGGATGGTCATAGTTGAGTTGGGATGACCATGATTGGTTTGGAGATGGCCATGGTTGGTTTGGGGATGTTCATGGTTGGTTTGGGGATGGCCATGGTTGGGTTGGGGATGGCCATGGTTGGGTTGGGGATGGCCATGGTTGGTTTGGGGATGGCCATGGTTGGGTTGGGGATGGCCATGGTTGAGCTGGGATGACCATGATTGGTTTGCGGATGGTCATGGTTGGTTTGGGGATGGTCATGGTTGGTTTGGGGATGGTCATGGTTGGTTTGGGGATGGTCATGATTGGGTTGGGGATGGTCATGATTGGGTTGGGGATGGCCATGGTTGGGTTGGGGATGGCCATGGTTGGGTTGGGGATGGCCAAACCCTGGAGAGGAGTTCAGGAAGCAGGAGACTCTTTTCTGGCCATTTTCCACCAATTTTGCCCCGATCTCCCCCTTCCCCCCGCAGGACTCACGTGGCTGAAGAGCTCGTTGGTCAAGCCCAGGTAGTTGTGCAGGGCCAGGAAGGTGACGCGCTGCAGTCTCACCATGATGATCTGAGGGGGGACAGGAGGCCACCGGTGACCCCCTGCCACCCCAAGGGACCCTCCTTGGGCCTCCCAGCGCCCACCTCACCTGCACCACCCGCACCAAGCTCTCCGGGTACTTCTCGAAGATGGCGGAGAAGGCCTCGACCGGCAGGCGCAGGATGGTGGAGTCCTCGGCGGCGCGGGCGCACACCGTGCGGTACGGCCGCTGGTGGCCCTGCGGGACACGGCTGCTGGGGGGGCCTGGCCGGCACTGGGAGCTCCAGCCCGGCCCTGGGTGGGGTTTGTGGGGAGCTGGGAGGTGGGGAAGTCCCAGGGTGGCACTGGGGGTTGGGTCGGTTGGGGTTGGGGATGGCCATGGTTGGACTGGAGGAGTTTGGGGATGGTCAAGGTTGGGTTTGGGGATGGCCACGGTTGAGTTTGGGGATGGTCATGGTTGGGTTTGGGGATGATCAGGGTTGGAGTTGGGGATGGTCATAGTTGGGTTTGGGGATGGTCATGGTTGGGATAGGGATGGCCATGGTTGGGTTGGGGATGGCCATGGTTGGACTGGAGGAGTTTGGGGATGGTCAAGGTTGGGTTTGGGGATGGCCATGGTTGAGTTTGGGGATGGCCATGGTTGAGTTTGGGGATGGTCATGGTTGAGTTTGGGGATGGCCATGGTTAAGTTTGGGGATGGCCATGGTTGGACTGGAGAAGTTTGGGGATGGTCATGGTTGGGGTTGGAGATGGTCACAAATGAGTTTGGGGATGGCCGTGGTTGGACTGGAGGAGTTTGGGGATAG
The DNA here is from genome assembly GCF_009829145.1 of Chiroxiphia lanceolata. Classification (NCBI taxonomy): domain Eukaryota; kingdom Metazoa; phylum Chordata; class Aves; order Passeriformes; family Pipridae; genus Chiroxiphia; species Chiroxiphia lanceolata. The sequence continues at coordinate 152,619 of NW_022476524.1, forward strand.
TCAAGGTTGGGTTTGGGGATGGCCAAGGTTGAGTTTGGGGATGGCCATGGTTGGTTTGGGGATGGCCATGGTTGGACTGGAGGAGTTTGGGGATGGCCATGGTTGGTTTGGGGATGGCCATGGTTGGACTGGAGGAGTTTGGGGATGGCCATGGTTGGTTTGGGGATGGTCAAGGTTGGGTTTGGGGATGGCCATGGTTGGGTTTGGGGATGGCCATGGTTGGTTTGGGGACGGCCATGGTTGGACTGGAGGGGTTTGGGGACAGTCATGGTTGGACCGGGGACATTCGGGGACAGCGTTGGTACCGTGATGACATCGAGGATGCTGAGCAGGCTGTGGACACTGTCCCCAGGGAACACCTCCTTCATCACCGTCTCCTTCCCATCCTGCCGAGCACAGAGCCCTTCGTTCCTTCCATCCCTGCTGCCCCTGTCCCATCCCTGTCCCCAGAGTGTCCCCTGGTGTCCCCTGGGTGTCCCCTGAGTGTCCCCCGAGTGTCACTGGATGTGCCCAGGTATCCCCTGGGTGTCCATGTGTGTCCCCAGATGTCCCTTAGGTGTCCCTGGGTGTCCTCTGGGTGTACCTGGATATTCCCAAGTGTGTTCAGGTGTCCCTTGGCTGTCCCCTGGTTGTCCCCAGCTGTCCCCAGGTGTCCCCTGGGTGTCTCCAGCCATCCCCAGGTGTCCCCTGGTTGTCCCCTGGCTGTCTCCAGCCATCTCCAGGTGCCCCTTGGCTGTCCCTGGCTGTCCCCTGGCTGTCCCCAGGGGACAGCCAAGGACAGCCAGGGGACAGCCAGGTGTCCCCTGCCTGTGCCCTGGCTGTCCCCTGGCTGTCCTTGGCTGTCCCCAGGTGTCCCCTGGCTGTCCCCTGGTTGTCTCCAGCCATCCCCAGGTGTCCCCTGGCTGTTCCCAGCTGTCCCCAAGTATCCCCTGAGTGTCTCCAGCCATCCCCAGGTGCCCCCTTGGTTGTCCCTGGCTGTCCCCTGGATGTTCCTGGTTGTCCCCAGGTGTCCCCAGCTGTCCCCTGGCTGTCCCAGGTGCCCCCTGGCTGTCTCCAGCCATCCCCAAGTGTCCCCTGGCTGTCTCCAACCATCCCCAGGTGCCCCCTGGCTGTGCCTTGGTTGTCCCCAAGTGTCCCCTGGCTGTCTCCAACCATCCCAGAAGCCCCCTGGTTGTCCCCTGGCTGTCCCTGGCTGTCCCCAGCTGACCCCCGGGTGTCTCCAGCCATCCCCAGGTGCCCCCTGGTTGTCCCTGGTTGTCCCTTGGATGTCCCCTGGTTGTCCCCAGGTGTCCCCTGGGTGTCTCCAGCCATCCCCAGGTGCCCCCTGGTTGTCCCCAGGTGTCCCCTGGCTGTCTCTAGCCATCTCCAGGTGCCCCTTGGCTGCCCCTGGTTGTCCCCAGCTGTCCCCTGGTTGTCTCCTGGGTGTATACAGCCACCCCCAGGTGCCCCCTGGCTGTCCCCTGCCATCCCCAGGTGTCCCCTGCCTGTGCCCTGGTTGTCTCCTGGGTGTCTCCAGCCATCCCCAGGTGTCCCCTGGCTGTCCCTGGCTATCCCCTGACAGTCCCCAGGTGTCCCCTGGCTGTCTCCAGCCATCCCCAGCTGTCCCCTGGCTGTCCCCAGGTGTCCCCTGGCTGTTCCCAGGTGTCCCCTGGCTGTTCCCAGGTGTCCCCTGAGTGTCTCCAGTCATCCCTGGGTGCCCCCTGGCTGTCCCCAGCTGTCCCCTGGCTGTCCCTGGCTGTCCCCTGGCTGTCCCCAGGTGTCCCCAGGTGCCCTCACCGGCTCGGTGAGCAGCAGCTCCAGTTTGCCGTCCTGCAGGACGTAGATGCTGGTGTCGGGCTGGCCGGGCCGGAACACGTACTCGCCCTGCTGGCACTGCTGGAACACCATGTGCTTGCACAGCTCCAGGAACAGCGGCTTCTCAAAGTGCCCCAGCACCCTGCGGGCACAGCCGGGGGCACAGCGGGTGACACCGAGCCCGCTGCCACCTCTCCCGGTTGCCATGGAGATGGGGACGCAGGAGAAGAGCGGCCGGTGGCGCCGGGGTCCAGACTCCGCTGGGAAATGGTGGTCGGGGGGGATGCTGGTCCCTCAAGGGGAATTCTGGTCCCTCGGGTGGATCCTGAGCCCCAGGGATGGATTTGATCCCCCCAGGAGAGATCCTGACCTCCAGGGAGGGATCCTGATCCCTCGGATGGATCCTGAGCCCCAGGGATGGATCCTGATCCCTCGGGGGGAATTCTGGTGCCTCAGATGGATCCTGAGCCCCAGGGATGGATCCTGATCCCTCGGGGGGAATTCTGGTGCCTCGGATGGATCCTGAGCCCCAGGGATGGAGCCCGAGCCCCCCAGGATAGATCCTGACCTCTAGGGATGGATCCTGATCCCTCAGGTGGATCCTGAGCCCCAGGGATGGATTTGATCCCCCCAGGACAGATCCTGATCTTCAGGGGGGATCCTGATCCCTCAGGGGGAATTCTGGTCCCTCAGATGGATCCTGAGCCCCAGGGATGGATTTGATCCCCCCAGGATAGATCCTGACCTCCAGGGATGGATCCTGATCCCTCAGGGGGAATTCTGGTCCCTCGGATGGATCCTGAGCCCCAGGGATGGGTCCTGAGCCCCAGTACCTTGATCCCATGGATGGATCCTGACCCCCAAAGACGGATCCTGACCCCACTGAGCCTGATCCTGATCCCCAGGTCCCTGACCCCGAACTCCCCCATGACGGACCCCGATGCCAGGGCCAGATCCCGATGCCAGGGCTGGATCCCGATGCCAGGGCTGGATCCCAATGCCAGGGCCAGACCCTGATCCCAGGGCCAGACCCCGATCCCAGGGACAGATCCCGATGCCAGGGACAGATCCCGATGCCAGGGTTGGATCCCAATGCCAGGGCTGGATCCCAATGCCAGGGCTGGATGCTGATGCCAGGGCCAGACCCCAGTCCCAGGGACAGACCCCAATCCCAGGGACAGACCCCGATCCCAGGGCCAGACCCCGATCCCGGGGACAGACCCCAGTCCCAGGGCCGGAACCCGATGCCAGGGCTGGATCCCGATGCCAGGGCTGGATCCCAATGCCAGGGCCAGACCCTGATCCCAGGGCCAGACCCCAGTCCCAGGGCCAGACCCCGATCCCAGGGCCAGACCCCGATCCCAGGGCCGGATCCCCATCCCAAGGACAGACCCCGATCCCAGGGCCGGATCCCATTGCCAGGGCTGGATTCCCATCCCAGGGCCAGATCCCACTTCCAGGGTTGGATTCCCATCCCAGGGTCAGATCCCACTTCCAGGGCCCTCCCCGTTGCTCACCGGACGTTCTTGAGCATGTAGAGGACCTCGGAGGGCAGGTGGGAATTGGCCACGTCGAACTCGGTCAGGTCGGCCTCCAGCACCGCCGGCGGCGGCTCCTTCAGCTGCAGCGTCGGCTGCTCCTTCCGGATGCGCAGCAGCCTTGGGGACACCCCGGGGGACACCGCGTTGGGACGCCCAGATGGCACCGGGACGGTGCCACCACCACCCCCCTGCCCCCCCCAAACCGACGGTGCCCCCTCCTCACTTCTTGGCGATGTTGAGCATCTTCAGCTTCTTCTTCATGCGGGGCCGGGAGGTGCTGGAGATGGTGGTGTCCACCAGGGACGACGTGGACTGGGACACCTGGGGGGGGGGGTGGGGACGACGCCCCGGGGTGTCACCCGCCGGTGGCCTCGGGGTGTCACCCACCAGTGGCCTCGTGGTGCCACCACCCCCCCCCCGAACGTCACCTTGCGCATGATCTTGCGGCCGTAGAAGAGCATCTTGTCCCTCTTGCGGAAGCGGTACCGGGGGGTCTCCTGGGCGGGCACCTCTGGGGACACACGGGGGACACGGGCTGAGGGGGTGTGGCACTGTCACCCCCCTGTCCCCGAGGCCACCGGGGCCGTGTCGCTCACCCTTAAGGCGCAGCCGGTGCAGCAGGGCCACGACGGCCGTGACGACGACGACGACGGTGAGGCCGAGGCCCAGGATGGCCCCCAGCACCTGGGGAGGGACAGGGGGGTCCCCACGCGGTCCCTGAGGTCCCCACGGGGTCCCCAAGGTCCCCACACGGTCCCTGAGGTCCCCACGGGGTCCCCGGGGGATGGGGACAAGCGCAGAGGGTGACTGATGGCAGGGCCACCGTGGGGACGTGGAGAGAGGGGAGGGGCTGGGTGGGATCAGGGACCAGGACACATCCCCAGGGGGACATGAGTGTGTCACCTCAGAGGTGCTGAGCAGCACTGGGGACACAGGGACATTGTCCCCAAGGACATGGGAACACCTTTGTGTCACCTCAGGGGGTGCTGAGCAGCACTGGGGACATGAGGACACTTCTCCAAGGACATGGAGACACCTTTGTGTCACCTCAGGGGGTGCTGAGCAGCACTGGGGACACGAGGACACTGTTCCCAAGGACATGGGGACATTTCAGGGGGTGCTGAGCAGCACTGGGGACACAGGAACATTGTCCCCAAGGACATAAGGACAGGGGTGTGTCACCTCAGCGGGTGCTGAGCAGCATTGGGGACACAGGGACATTGTCCCCAAGGACATGGAGACACCTTTGTGTCACCTCAGGGGGTGCTGAGCAGCACTGGGGACACAGGGACACTGTTCCCAAGGACATGAGGACATTTCAGGGGGTGCTGAGCAGCACTGGGGACACAGGGACATTGTCCCCAAGGACATGGGGACATTTCTGTGTCACCTCAGAGGGGGTCATGGGGACATGGAGACATTGGAACACAGGGACACGGGGACATGAGGACACAGGGACACAGGACACTGTCCCCTCACCGCGCTGGTCGGGAGCCGGTCGGTCAAGAACCGCGGCAGCACCGCCCTCAGGGGCCCGTCCTGTGGGGACAAGGGACAGTTGAGCCCCAGGGACCCCTGGGGTGGGGACAAGGGACAGTTGAGCCCTGGGGACCCCTGGGAGCAAGGACAAGGGACACCTGAGCCCCACTGACCCCCTGGGGTGGGAACAAGGGACAACTGAGCCTCAGTGACCCCCAGGGTGGGGAAAAGGGACAACTGAGCCCCACTGACCCCTGGGGTGGGGACAAGGGACAACTGAGCCCCACTGACCCCCGGGGTGGGGACAAGGGACAACTGAGCCCCAGGGACCCCCGGGGTGGGGACAAGGGACAATTGAGCTCCAGGGACCCCCCCCCCTCCCAGAGTGGGGACAAAGGACAACTGAACCCCAGTGACCCCCAGGGTGGGTGGGGACACTGAGGTGACAGGGCCATGTCCCACCTCGGCCTCGTCCTGCGGCTCCGACTCGCTCTGCCCCATGGCCGGGGGGGGCTCTGCCCATCCAAAGTCCTGCCAAAACGGGGCACAAAGGGACAAAAAGGGGCAAAAAGGGACAAAAAGGGACAAAAAGGGACAAAAAGGGACACTTTGTGACACGGGGACACCCAGGTGACACTCCAGTGACACCTCACAGGGGTGGCCTGGGGCGGGTCTGCCTCTGGGACAGGGTTGTCCCCAGAGTGTCCCCAAGGGGCTCGGGGACATCGAGTGGTCACAGAGAACCTTGTGGTGTCCCCCCCCCCTTGGGGACTTCGGTGTCACTTCCCCCTTGGGGACAGGAAGTGGTGGCAGGAACCGCCCTGTTGTGACAGGTCCTGTCACTGGGCTGAGGCCCCCGGGGGCTGTCACCCATCCCTGCTGTCACCCATCCCTGTTGTCACTTGCCCCCGTTGTCACCTCCTGGCACCGGTGCCACCACTGGGACTCGCCCCGGTGTGTCCCCTCTGTGTCACCCACCCCCACTGTCACCCGCCCCCACTGTCACCCTGCCAGTGCCACCACTGGGACCCCCTCCCTCTCTGTGTCCCCTCTGTGTCCCCTCTGTGTCACCTGCCACCACTGTCATCCACCCCCACTGTCACCCTGCCAGTGCCACCGCTGGGACCCACTCCCCCTCTGTGTCACCTGCCACCACTGTCACCCATCCCTGCTGTCACTTGTGCCCATTGTCACCTCCTGGCACCGGTGCCACCTCTGGGACCCGCCCTCTGTGTCACCCACCCCCACTGTCACCCTGCCAGTGCCAACACTGGGACCCACTCCCCCTCTGTGTCCCCTCCGTGTCACCCATCCCTGCTGTCACTTGTGCCCGTTGTCACCTCCTGGCACCGGTGCCACCGCTAGGACCCACCCCAGTGTGTCCCCTCCGTGTCACTTGTGCCCGTTGTCACCTCCTGGCACCGGTGCCACCGCTGGGGCCAACCCCTGTGTGTCCCCTGTGTGTCCTGGCACGTCCCCCCTGTGCCACCCCCCCCCCCCGTGTCACCCCCGTCCTTCCCAAGGACACCCCGGGGAGGTGACAGTGGCACCGGGACGTCACCAGGGCTGGCACGTGTCACCCCAGTGCCACCAAGGCCACCCCGGGGGGGGGGTGGGGTGGCACAGAGGTGGCACCGGGGCCCGGTGACACCCCCAGGGTGACAACGGGGGTGACAATTCCTCCCCCCTGTTGTCCCCAACAGCCCCCTCCCCCCAAAAATACCCCCCCCAGCTCCCAAAATTCTACACCCCCCAAATTATTCTCACCCCCCCCAGGGTAAAATCCACCCCCCCCACTGTTACTGCCCCCCCCGGGCAATATTAACCCCCCTCCCAAAATTCTACACCCCCAAATTATTCCCACACACCCCCCAGGGTAAAATCCACCCCCCCACACTGTTATTGCCCCCCCCCCAAAATTCTACCCCCCCAAATTATTCCCACCCCCCCCAGAAGAAAATCCAGCCCCCCAAAACGTTATTGCCCCCCCCCCGGGCAATATTACCCCCCCTCCCAAAATTCTACCCCCCCAAATTATTCCCACACCCCCCCAGGGCAAAATCCACCCCCCCAAACTGTTATTGCCCCCCCCCGAAGCAATATTACCCCCCCCAAAATTCTACAGCCCCCCAAATTATTCCCACACTCCCTCAGGGTAAAATCCACCCCCCCACACTGTTATTGCCCCCCCCCCCCAAAATTCTACCCCCCCAAATTATTCCCACCCCCCCCAGAAGAAAATCCAACCCCCCAAACTGTTATTGCCCCCCCCGGGCAATATTAACCCCCCTCCCAAAATTCTACCCCCCCCAAATTATTCCCACACCCCCCCAGGGTAAAATCCACCCCCCAAACTGTTATTGCCCCCCCCGGGCAATATTAACACCCCCCCCCAAAATTCTACCTCCCCAAATTATTCCCACCCCCCTCGAGGGCAAAATCCACCCCCCTACACTGTTATTGCCCCCCCCCCAAATTATTCCCACCCCCCCCCCAGAAGAAAATCCAGCCCCCCAAACTGTTATTGCCCCCCTCGGGCAATATTAACACCCCCCCCAAAATTCTACACCCCCAAATTATTCCCACATCCCCCCCCCCAGGGTAAAATCCACCCCCCTACACTGTTATTGCCCCCCCCGGGCAATATTAACCCCCCTGCCAAAATTCTGCCCCCCCAAATTATTCCCACCCCCCACGAGGGTAAAATCCACCCCCTGGCTGTTATTGCCCTCCCCCCAGGTTTAATACCCCCCCACACAACTGTTATTCCCCCCCCCGAAGCTAATTTTGCCCCCCCATGGCTTATTACCCTCCCCAAATCCCCCCCCAACCCGTTCTTGCCCCCCCCCATGTGCTAATACCCCCTCCAACCGCTATTGCCCCCTCTCGGGGCATTATTGCCCCCCCTCCCAGGTTTAATTACCCCCCCAATCATTATTGCCCCCCCCAGGGCGTTATTGCCCCCCCATGTATTAATAGCCCCCAAGTTGCCCCCCACCCCAGGCGTTATTGCCCCCACTCAATTGTTATTGCCCCCCCAGGCTAATATTGACCCCCCCCATGGCTAATTACCCTCCCCAACCTCCTCCAAACATTATTGCCCCCCCAGGGCGTTATTGCCCCCCCCCCATGTTAATACCATCGTCATTGCCCCCCAAAGGCGTTATTGCCCCCCCCCAGGTTTAATAACCCCCCCAACTGTTATTGCCCTCCCCAGGCTAATATTGACCCCCCCCCCCGGGTTATTACCCTCCCCAAATCCCCCCCCAGGGCCTTATTGCCCCCCCCCATGTGTTAATACCTCCTCCATCGTTATTGCCCCCCGATAACACCCCTCCCCCCGACCGTTACTCCCCCCCCCCCAGGTTTAACCACCCCCACAACCGTTATTTCCCCCCACGCATTAACCCCCCCCCCGCCCATTATTGCCCCCCCCCGATCCATTCCCTCCCCCCTCCCCCACCCCAAAACCACCCCCACTCCGGCTCTGCCCCCCCCTCCCCCCCGCCCCCCTTCACTCCCCAGCCCCCCCCCGCAGCCAACAGCGCCCTCCCCAAGCCCCCCCAACTCTGTGTCACCCCCCCAGGGACCCCTTGAGCCCCCCCAGGACTCCCCGCACCCCCCCAAGGACCCCCCCGGCTCCCCCCTCACCCTCGGCCGGTCTCGCCCCGCTCCGGCCCTGGCGGCGCCCGCGGCCCCCGCGCGGTCATTGCCCCTTTAAGAGCCCGCCCCGCCTCCTGAAGTGACGTCATCGAGCGGCGTCCCAGCGCGGCGCGTGGGTGCCGCCATTTTGAAAAGGTCAACCGCAATTTATCGAGATAAAAAACGCGGGGGCGCCATCTTGGGCGTGGAAGTGAATGACGTCATCATATGCGACGGACAGTGGGTGGGGCCGCCCCGGCGCCATCTTGGGGGTGGCGGGAAGGGGAGGAGGGGGTGTCCCCAAATTTTGCGGGGGGTCCGGGAGGGGCGGAGGCGTGGGGGGGGGAATCCTGGGGTTTGTCCTCGTGGGCGCCCCTGGGTGGGGTGGGACACGCGGGGACAGCGGTGTCACCCCCCCCATGGGCACCCTGCGGTGGCACGTGCTCTGTCACCTTGTCCCCGTGGGGGTGACACCCAGGGCCACCTTTGTGACCCCCACAGGGTGACCCCCAGGGCCACCACTTTCCCCCCCAGGGGCACCTCAGGGTAGCACCTGCTGGATCACCTTGACCCCATGGGGGTGACCCCCAGGGCCACCCTGTCCCCCCAGGGTGACACCCGCTGCCATCCTGTCCCCATGGGAAGGGGGTGACACCCGGGGCAACCACTGTGACCCCCAGGGTGACACCCAGGGCCTCCCCTGTCCCCCCCATGGGCACCCCAGGGTGGCACCCGCTGCCATCCTGTCCCCATGGGAAGGGGGTGACACCCAGTGCCACCTTTGTGACCCCCAGGGTGACCCTCAGTGCCTCCCCTGTCCCCCCCAGGGGCACCCCAGGGTGTCACCCCCACCCCTCTGACCCCCCCAGGAACGGCACCGACCCCCCTGTTCTCCCACGGCACTTTATTGACCCCCCCAGGGCACGACCCCCCCCCCCCCCCTCAGTGCCAGGTGCCAACCCCCCCCAGTGCAGCCAGGGCCCAGTTTTTGGGGTGAAAAGGGGCAGTTTTGGGTGCTGGGGGGGGCCAGTGTCGGGTACCAACTCCCCAGAATGGCCAGGCCCTGTTTTTGGGGGGAAAAGGGGCAGTTTTGGGTGCTGGGAGGGGCCCAGTGTTGGGTACCAACCCTCCAGAATGCCAGGCCCTATTTTGGGGTGGAAAGGGGCAGATTTGGGTGCTGGGGGGACCCAGTGCTGGGTGCCACCCCCCTGGCATGGCCACACCCCAGTTTGAGGTGAAAAGGGGCAGATTTGGGTGCTGGGAGGGCCCAGTGCCAGGTGCCAACTCCTCATGTGGCCACACCCTGTTTTGGGGTGAAAAAGGGCAGATTTGGGTGCTGGGGGGACCCAGTACCAGGTGCCAAACCCCCCAGTGCAGCCAGGCCCCAGTTTGGGGTGAAAAGGGGCAGTTTTGGGTGATGGGGGGGCCCAGTGCCAGATGCCAACCCCACCCCACCCCCTCCTACATGGCCAGGCCCTGTTTTTGGGGTGAAAAGGGGCAGTTTTGGGTGCTGGGGGGGGGCCCAGTGTCAGGTGCCAACCCCTTGGCACGGCCCCAAAATCCCCAAAACGCATCCAAGGAGTTCCAGGGCTCCAAAGTGGCCCCCAAAAACAGACCTGGGGGGTCCCAGGGCTCCAAAGTGCCCCCAAAATCCATCCAAGGGGTCTCAGGCTGCCCCCAAAATTCATCTGGGGGGTCCCAGGGCTCCAAAGTGCCCCCAAAATCCATCCAGGGGGTCTCAGGCTGCCCCCAAAATTCATATCGGGGGTGTCCCAAATGTCCAAGTGCCCCCAAAATCCATGCAAGGGGTCTCAGGCTGCCCCCAAAACTCATCTGGGGGTGTCCCAAATGTCCAAGTGCCCCCAAAATCCATCCAAGGGGGCCCAGGGTGCCCCCAAAACACGTCTGGGGTGTCCCAAATGTCCAAGTGCCCCCCAAAATCCATCCAGGGGGTCTCAGGCTGCCCCCAAAACACACCTGGGGGGTCCCAGGGCTCCAAATAGCCCCCAAAATCCATCCAAGGGGTCTCAGGCTGCCCCCAAAACACATCTAGGGGGTCCCAAATCTCCAAGTGCCCCCAAAATCCATCCAAGGGGTCCCAGGTTGACCCCCAAACACACCTGGGGGGTCCCAGGGCTCCAAATGGCCCCCAAAATCCATCCAAGGGGTCCCAGGGTGCCCCCAAAACACGTCTGGGATGTCCCAAATGTCCAAGTGCCCCCAAAATCCATCCAAGGGGGCCCAGGGCTTCAAACTGTCCCCCCAAAACACATTTGGGGGTCCCAAATGTCCAAGTGCCCCCAAAATCCATCTAAGGGGTCTCAGGCTGCCCCCAAAATCATCTGGGGGGGTCCCAATCTCCAAGTGCCCCCAAAATCCATCCAAGGGGTCCCAGGTTGACCCCCAAACACACCTGGGGGGTCCCAGGGCTCCAAATGGCCCCCAAAATCCATCCAAGGGGTCCCAGGGTGCCCCCAAAACACGTCTGGGGTGTCCCAAATGTCCAAGTGCCCCCAAAATCCATCCAAGGGGGCCCAGGGCTTCAAACTGTCCCCCCAAAACACATTTGGGGGTCCCAAATGTCCAAGTGCCCCCAAAATCCATCTAAGGGGTCTCAGGCTGCCCCCAAAATCATCTGGGGGGGTCCCAATCTCCAAGTGCCCCCCAAAATCCATCCAAGGGGTCCCAGGCTGCCCCCAAAACACATCTGGGGTGTCCCAAATGTCCAAGTGCCCCCAAAATCCATCCAAGGGGTCCCAGGGCTTCAAACTGTCCCCCCCCAAACATATTCGGGGGTCCCAAGTCTCCAAGTGCCCCCAAAATCCATCCAAGGGGTCTCAGGCTGCCCCCAAAACTCATCTGGGGGGTCCCAGGGCTCCAAACTGCCCCCAAAATCCATGCAAGGGGTCTCAGGCTGCCCCCAAAACACATCTGGGGTGTCCCAAATGTCCAAGTGCCCCCAAAATCCATCCAAGGGGTCTCAGGCTGCCCCCAAAACACATCTGGGGTGTCCCAAGTCTCCAAGTGTCCCCCAAAATCCATCCAGGGGGTCTCAGGCTGCCCCCAAAACACATCTGGGGGGTCCCAGGGCTCCAAGTGTCCCCCAAAATCCATCCAGGGGGTCTCAGGCTGCCCCCAAAACACATCTGGGGTGTCCCAAATGTCCAAGTGTCCCCCAAAATCCATCCAGGGGGTCTCAGGCTGCCCCCAAAACACACCTGGGGGGTCCCAAATGTCCAAGTGCCCCCAAATTCCATCCAAGGGGTCTCAGGCTGCCCCCAAAACACATCTGGGGTGTCCCAAATGTCCAAGTGCCCCCAAAATCCATCCAAGGGGTCCCAGGCTGCCCCCAAAACACATCTGGGGTGTCCCAAATGTCCAAGTGCCCCCAAAATCCATCCAAGGGGTCCCAGGGCTTCAAACTGTCCCCCCCCCAAACATATTCGGGGGTCCCAAGTCTCCAAGTGCCCCCAAAATCCATCCAAGGGGTCTCAGGCTGCCCCCAAAACTCATCTGGGGGGTCCCAGGGCTCCAAACTGCCCCCAAAATCCATGCAAGGGGTCTCAGGCTGCCCCCAAAACACATCTGGGGTGTCCCAAATGTCCAAGTGCCCCCAAAATCCATCCAAGGGGTCTCAGGCTGCCCCCAAAACACATCTGGGGTGTCCCAAGTCTCCAAGTGTCCCCCAAAATCCATCCAGGGGGTCTCAGGCTGCCCCCAAAACACATCTGGGGGGTCCCAGGGCTCCAAGTGTCCCCCAAAATCCATCCAGGGGGTCTCAGGCTGCCCCCAAAACACATCTGGGGTGTCCCAAATGTCCAAGTGTCCCCCAAAATCCATCCAGGGGGTCTCAGGCTGCCCCCAAAACACACCTGGGGGGTCCCAAATGTCCAAGTGCCCCCAAATTCCATCCAAGGGGTCTCAGGCTGCCCCCAAAACACATCTGGGGGGTCCCAAATGTCCAAGTGCCCCCAAATTCCATCCAAGGGGTCTCAGGCTGCCCCCAAAACACATCTGGGGGGTCCCAAATGTCCAAGTGCCCCCAAAATCCATCCAAGGGGTCTCAGGCTGCCCCCAAAACACATCTGGGGGGTCCCAAATGTCCAAGTGCCCCCAAAATCCATCCAAGGGGGCCCAGGTTGCCCCCCGGAACTTATTTGGGGGGGTCCTCAATCTCCAAGTGCCCCCAAATCCATCCAGGGGCTCTCAGGCTGCCCCTCAAACTCATCTGGGGGGTCCCAGGGCTCCAAAGTGCCCCCCAAAATCCATCCAAGGGGTCTCAGGTCCCCCGTCGAGCCCCCGTTGAGGCCCCGAGGTCCGTCAGTTTTTGGGGTCACATTTTGAGTCCGAACCCCAAAATTGGGGGAAAAGCAGGTGCCAAAATAAGTTAAAAGCTGGGGGGGGGTGGGGTGGGGGGGTCCTGGGGGTCCCCCCCGTGTCCCCCCCACGTCCTGGGGGTCCCTCAGTTGACCAGCAGCGCGTTGTCCTGCAGAGGAGCCCTGTGGGGACACGGCACCGGTTACGGGGTCACAGGGGGGGATTTGGGGGGCAGAGACCCCCCCTGAGAGGTCAAGGGAGACCCCCCCACCCCAAAAATGTGCATGGGGGGGGAGTGGGGAGTCACAGAGGCCGGTTAGACCCGTTCTGGGGGGTCCCCACGGGGCATTTTGGGGGGTTGGAGGAGACTCCCCGGGGCAGGGTCGGTTTGGGGGGTTTGGTTTTGGGGGGGATTTTGGGGGGTGCTGGGAAGAGACTGAGCAGTGTGGGGTCGTTTTGGGGTGTTCCCAAGAGACTCCAGGGCATGGGTTCGTTTTGGGGTGTCAGATTTTGGGGTGCCAGCAAAAGAAACACCATTTTGGGGTGATTTCGGGGTGCTGGGAAGAGACTCACAGGCACAGGATCATTTCGGGGTGCCAGATTTTGGGGTGATTTTGGGGCACTGGGAAGAGACTCACAGGCACAGGATCATTTTGGGGTGTCGGATTTGGGGGTGATTTTGGGGTACCAGCAAAAGAAACACTATTTTGGGGTTATTTTGGGGTACTGGGAAGAGACTCCAGTGCATGGGGTCGTTTTGGGGTGTTGGGTTTTGGGGTGATTTTGGGGTGTTCTCAAGAGACTCCAGAGGACGGGGTCATTTTGGGGTGTCAGATTTCGGGGTGATTTTGGGGTACCAGCAAAAGACTCACCATTTTGGGGTCATTTTGGGGTCATTTTGGGGTGCTGGGAAGAGACTCCAGGGCACGGGGTCGTTTTGGGGGGTTGGATTTTGGGGTGATTTTGGGGTGTTCTCAAGAGGCTCCAGAGGACGGGGTCATTTTGGGGTGTCAGATTTCGGGGTGATTTTGGGGTACCAGCAAAAGACTCACCATTTTGGGGTGATTTTGGGGTGCCAGGAAGAGACTCCAGGGCACGGGATCATTTTGGGGGGTTGGATTTTGGGGTGATTTTGGGGTGTTCTCAAGAGACTCCAGAGCACAGGGTCATTTTGGGGTGCCAGATTTTGGGGTGATTTTGGGGTACCAGCAAAAGACTCACCATTTTGGGGTCAGTTTGGGGTCATTTTGGGGTCAGTCTGGGGTCAGTTTGGGGTGCTGGGAAGAGACTCACGGGCACGGGGTCGTTTTGGGGTGCAGGGTTTTGGGGTCATTTTGGGGTGTTCTCAACAGACTCCAGGGCATGGGGTCATTTTGGGGTGCCAGGTTTTGGGGTGATTTTGGGGTACCAGCAGAAGACACACCATTTTGGGGTCGTTTTGGGGTGGTTTTGGGGTCCTGCCAGAGACTCCCCACACAGAGAGGGGCTGGAAATCCCGACCTCCATGGGATCAGCGGCCAAACCAGCCGGGACCCTCCTCCCCCCCGAGGGGCTGATGGGGGGTCCCAGTGCCCCAAATCTGCCCCAAATGTGCCCCAAACCCCCCTGAAACGCCCCCAAATCCCCCCCTCACCTCTCGCAGCAGCAGAACACGGAGCAGGACGAGGAGCTGTCCCGGCGGAACTTCCCCGACTTGGGGCTGTCCTGGCACTGGGCGATGTAGGCCTGGAGCTGGGACACCGGGGGGTCACCCTCACACTGGTGCTGGGGACAACAGGGGACAAGGGACACGTCAGGGGACACCCCCAGTGAGGGGATGGAGCTGGGACACTGGGGTGTCACCCTCACACTGGTGCTGGGGACACACAGGGGACATGGGACAGGTCAGGGGACAAGGGGACACCTACAGTGAGGGGTGGAGCTGGGACACCGGGGGGTCACCCTCACACTGGTGCTGGGGACACACAGGGGACAAGGGACAGGTCAGGGGACACCCAGAGTGAGGGGTGGGGCTGGAACACCAGGGGGGTCACCCTCACACTGGTGCTGGGGACACACAGGGGACAAGGGGGGGGACACCCACAGTGAGGGGATGGAGCTGGGACACCGGGGGGTCACCCTCACACTGGTGCTGGGGACAAGGGACAGGTGAGGGGACAGGGAAGGTGGCAGGTGAGGGGACACACAGATTAGGGGACAGGGGAGGGGACAGGGAAGGTGGCAGGTGAGGGGACACACAGATTAGGGGACAGGGGAGGGGACAGGGAAGGTGCCACCCAGGTGAAGGGACAAGGAAAGGAACAGGTGAGGAGCCACACATGGAAGGGGACAGGTGAGGGGACAGGGAAGGTGCCACCCAGGTGAGGGGACACCCAGGTGAGGGGACACCCAGGTGAGGGGACAGGGAAGGTGTCACACAGGTGAGGTGACACCCAGGTGAGGGGACAGGGAAGGTGTCACACAGGTGAGGGAAACACAGGTGAGGGGACACCCAGGTGGGGGGACAGGGAAAGGAACAGGTGAGAAGCCACACATGGAAGGGGACAGGAGAGGGGACAGGGAAGGTGTCACACAGGTGAGGGGACACCCAGGTGAGGGGACACACAGGTGAGGGGACACACAGGTGAGGGGACACCCAGGTGAGGGGACACACAGGTGAGGGGACACACAGGTGAGGGGACACACAGGTGAGGGGACACACAGGTAAAGGGACAAGGAAAGGAACAGGTGAGGAGCCACACATGGAAAGGCACAGGTGAGGGGACAGGGAAGGGGACACACAGGTGAGAGGACACACAGGTGAGGGGACACACAGGTGAGGGGACAGACAGGTGAAAGGCCAGGGAAGGTGTCACACAGGTGAGATACACACAGGTGAGAGGACACCCAGGTGAGGAGACACACAGGTGAGGGGACAGGGAAGGGGAGGGGACAGGGAAGGTGACACACAGGAGAGGGGACACCCAGGTGAGGTGACACCCAGGTGAAGTGACAGCCAGATGAAGGGACACCCAGGTGAGGTGACACCCAGGTGAGGGCCCAGGTGTAGCCCCGGGGGTGTGACCCCCCCTTCCATCCCTCCCCCCTCCTGGCACCTTGATGGTCTCGTAGGAGCCGGTGATGAGGGCGATGAAGAGGCTGAGCACCATGTAGATGAAGAGGCTGATGAAGGAGTACAGGTACACCTGGCTGAACAGCCACACCAGGTGACTGTGCTGCTGCATCTCCGCAAACGTCACGAACATGTCGTCGCCGTTGATGAGGGAGAACAGGCACTCGGACACCATGGACAGCGACCGGAACTGGGGGACAGGGTGACATCAGTGTCACCTCTGTGTCACCCTGTGTCACCCTGTGTGTCACCCTGTGTCACCTGGAACCTCTGTGTGTCACCCTGTGTCACCCCTGATCACCGTTGATGAGGGAGAACAGGCACTCAGACACCATGGACAGCGACCGGAACTGCGGGACAGGGTGACATCAGTGTCACCTCTGTGTCACCTCAGTATCACCTGGAACCTCTGTGTCACCCTGCGTCACCCTATGTCACCCCTGGTCGCCGTTGATGAGGGAGAACAGGCACTCGGACACCATGGATAGAGACCGGAACTGGGGGACAGGGTGACATCAGTGTCACCTCTGTGTCACCCTGTGTCACCTGGAACCTCTGTGTGTCACCCTGTGTCACCCTGTGTCACCTGGAACCTCTGTGTCACCTCATGTCACCCTGTGTCACCTGGAACCTCTGTGTCACCTCATGTCACCCTGTGTCACCCTGTGTCACCCTGTGTCACCTGGAACCTCTGTGTCACCCTGTGTCACCCCTGATCACCGTTGATGAGGGAGAACAGGCACTCAGACACCATGGACAGCGACCGGAACTGCGGGACAGGGTGACATCAGTGTCACCTCTGTGTCACCTCAGTATCACCTGGAACCTGTGTGTGTCACCCTGTGTCACCCTGTGTCACCTGGAACCTCTGTGTCACTCTGTGTCACCCCGTGTGTCACCCTGTGTCACCCTGTGTCACCTGGAATCTCTGTGTCACTCTGTCACCCTGTGTGTCACCCTGTGTCACCCTGTGTCACCTGGCACCTCTGTGTCACCCTGTGTCACCCTGTGTCACCCCTGGTCGCCGTCAATGAGGGAGAACAGGCACTTGGGTGAAGCCCCCCCAAAGCCCCCCCCGAGCCCCCCGAGCCCCCCCCGAGCCCCCCGAGCCCACCTTGACGTGGTAGGGGCCCAGCACGATCCAGCCACAGAAGCAGTAGCCCAGGTAGATCACGGCCACGCAGCAGGAAAACCGGATCACGTTGGGAAGGGCCACCCGGAGCGTGACGATGAGGATCTGGGAGGAAGGGCAGGGGAGAGGATGAGGATCTGGGAGGAAGGATGGGGGGGATGATGGGGATTTGGGGAGGAAGGGCAGGGGAGATGATGGGGATTTGGGGAGGAAGGGCAGGGGAGATGATGAGGATCTGGGAGGAAGATGAGGATCTGAGAGGAAGGGCAGGGGAGACGATGAGGATCTGGGAGGAAGGGCAGGGGAGATGATGGGGATTTTGGAGGAAGATGAGGATCTAGGAGGAAGGGCAGGGGAGATGATGGGGATCTGGGAGGAAGGATGGGGGGGATGATGAGGATCTGGGAGGAAGATGAGGATCTGGGAGGAAGGGCAGGGGAGATGATGGGGATTTGGGGAGGAAGGGCAGGGGAGATGATGGGGATTTGGGGAGGAAGGGCAGGGGAGAGGATGAAGATCTGGGAGGAAGGATGGGGGGAGATGATGAGGATCTGGGAGAAAGGATGGGGGGAGATGATGAGGATCTGGGAGGAAGGATGGGGGGGATGATGAGGATCTGGGAGGAAGATGAGGATCTGGGAGGAAGGGCAGGGGAGATGATGGGGATTTGGGGAGGAAGGGCAGGGGAGATGATGAGGATCTGGGAGGAAGGATGGGGGGGATGATGAGGATCTGGGAGGAAGGGCAGGGGAGATGATGAGGATCTGGGAGGAAGGATGGCGGGGATGATGAGGATCTGGGAGGAAGATGAGGATCTGGGAGGAAGGGCAGGGGGGATGATGGGGATTTGGGGAGGAAGGGCCACCCAGAGCGTGACAATGAGGATCTGGGAGGAAGGATGGGGACCTGTGAGACCCCAGGGACAGGGGACAGGGACCTGGGAGACCCCATGGTGAGGGGACAGGGACCCTGAGACCCTGAGGTGAGGGGTCAGGGACCTGTGAGACCCCAAGGTGAGGGGACAGGGACCCTGAGAACCCAGGGACAGGGGACAAGGACCTGCAAGACCCCAAAATCTGAGAATGGGGACCTGTGAGACCCCAGGGACAGGGGACAGAGATCCATGAGACCCCAAGGTGAGGGGAGAGGGATCTGTGAGACCCCAAGTTCAAAGGACAAGAACCTGCAAGACCCCAAAATCTGAGAATGGGGACCTGTGAGACCCCGAGGTGAGGGGACACAGACCCATGAGACCCCGAGGTGAGGGGACAGGGACCCTGAGACCCCAATGTCCCCATCCCATGGCCCTGGGGACAAAGGCAGCAGCCGTGGGACAACTCCAAGCTCTCACCATCCCCACTCCCTGGCATTGTCCCCAGCCCTGGCACTGTCCCCTGGCGGGTGGCACTGTCCCCTGGCAGGTGACACCCCTGTGACTCACGTTGTACTTCTGGAAGAAGGTGAGGTAGCGGGTGACCCCCATCCCCTGGCACTGTCCCCTGGCACTGTCCCCTGGCACTCAATCACTCACGTTGTACTTCTGGAAGAAGGTGAGGTAGCAGGTGACCCCACCCCCTGGCACTGTCCCCTGGTGGGTGGCACTGTCCCCTGGCACTGTCCCCTGGTGGGTGGCACTGTCCCCTGGCACTGTCCCCTGGCACTGTCCCCTGGTGGGTGGCACTGTCCCCTGGCACTGTCCCCTGGCACTGTCCCCTGGCATTGCCCCTCTGTCACTCACGTTGTACTTCTGGAAGAAGGTGAGGTAGCGGGTGACCCCCACCCCCTGGCACTGTCCCCTAGTGGGTGGCACTGTCCCCTGGTGGGTGGCACTGTCCCCTGGCACTGTCCCCTGGTGGGTGGCACTGTCCCCTGGCACTGTCCCCTGGCACTGTCCCCTGGCATTGCCCCTCTGTCACTCACGTTGTACTTCTGGAAGAAGGTGAGGTAGCGGGTGACCCCCACCCCCTGGCACTGTCCCCTGGCACTGTCCCCTGGTGGGTGGCACTGTTCCCTGGCATTGTCCCCCCATGACTCACGTTGTACTTCTGGAAGAAGGTGAGGTAGCGGGTGACCCCACCCCCTGGCATTGTCCCCTGGCACTGTCCCCTGGTGGGTGGCACTGTCCCCTGGCACTGTCCCCTGGGGGTGACACCCCTGTGACTCACGTTGTACTTCTGGAAGAAGGTGAGGTAGCGGATGACCCCGACCCAGACGAGCAGAGTGGACGTGCCCAGCAGGATACTGCAAACGTCGTACCCGGAGAAGTTCTGTGGGGACACGGGGGACATTGGGGACATTGGGGACACTTTGGGGACACTGGGGACATTGGGGACACTTTGGGGACACTGGGGACACTTTGGGGACACTGGGGACTCTGGGGATATGGGGACATTGAGGACACTGGGGACACTGGAGACATTGGGGACACTGGTGACACTGTGGACATTGGGGACACTGGGGACACGGGAGACACTGGGGACATTGGGGACACTGGGGACACTTTGGGGACACTGAGGACACTGGGGGGACACTGGGGACAGGGAGACACGGGGGACATTGGGGACACTGGGGACATTGGGGACACTGAGGATATGGGGACATTGGGGACACTGGGGATATGGGGACATTGGGGATATGGGGACACTGGGGACATTGGGGACACTTTGGGGACACTGGGGACACTGGGTACACTGGAGATATGGGGACATTTGGGACACTGGTGACTCTGGGGACATTGAGGACACTGGGGACTCTGGGGACATTGGGGACACTGGGGACACTTTGGGGACACTTTGGGGACACTGGCACCTGGACAATGTCCCCAAGGCCCCAACAACCCCCCCGGAGGGAAATCCCGGTGCCACCACACCCCGGGAGCTGCCACCCCAAAGGGACTCTGGGGTGACACTGGGGACACCTTGGGGAGATGGGGGACACCAGTGGGACACCAGGGACAGCCAGGATGATGTCACCAGGGGGGTGACAACACCCAGGGGTGGCTGTGGGGTGGCAATGTCCCCTCCCAGGGCACAGGGGACATACCCAGGGGTGGCTGTGGGGCGACAATGTCCCCTCCTGGAGGGCTCTGATGACATCCAGGACATTGTCACCGGGGCACTGCCAACACCCAGGGGTGGCTGTTGGGTGACAATGTCCCCTCCTGGAGCACAGGGTACATCCAGGACATTGTCGCCGGGTCACTGCCAACACCCAGGGGTGACAATGTCCCCTCCCAGGGCACAGGGGACATACCCTGGGGTGGTTGTTGGGTGACAATGTCCCCTCCTGGAGGGCTCTGATGACATCCAGGACATTGTCACCGGGGCACTGCCAACACCCAGGGGTGGCTGTGAGGTGACAATGTCCCCTCCCAGGGCACAGGGGACATACCCTGGGGTGGTTGTTGGGTGACAATGTCCCCTCCTGGAGGACTCTGATGACACCCAGGACATTGTCACCGGGCCACTGCCAACACCCAGGAGTGACAATGTCCCCTCCTGGAGGGCTCTGATAACACCCAGGACATTGTCACCGGGGCACTGCCAACACCCAGGGGTGACAATGTCCCCTCCCAGGGCACAGGGGACATACCCAGGGGTGGCTGTTGGGTGACAATGTCCCCTCCTGGAGGGCTCTGATGACACCCAGGACATTGTCACCGGGGCACTGCCAACACCCAGGGGTGACAATGTCCCCTCCCAGGGCACAGGGGACATACCCAGGGGTGGCTGTTGGGTGACAATGTCCCCTCCTGGAGGGCTCTGATGACACCCAGGACATTGTCACCGGGGCACTGCCAACACCCAGGGGTGGCTGTTGGGTGACAATGTCCCCTCCTGAAGTACAGGGGACATACCCTGGGGTGGCTGCGGGGTGACAATGTCCCCTCCCAGGGCACAGGGGACATACCCTGGGGTATGCCAACACCCAGGGGTGGCTGTGGGGTGACAATGTCCCCTCCTGGAGGACTCTGATGACACCCAGGACATTGTCACCGGGGCACTGCCAACACCCAGGGGTGACAATGCCCCTTCCCAGGGCGCAGGGGGCAGCGGTGGCAGCAGCCCCAGCTCCCCCCAGGTCCCCCCTGACCTTGGCCTCGATGCCAATCTTCATGAGGGTGCCCAGCACGGTGAGGACGTCGCTGACGACGAGCAGGATGTACCACCCGTTCAGGAATTCCATGCGGTCCGACACCGACACGCTCCGGCCGTGCCGGCGCCGCAGGAACCGGCTGAACTCCTGCGGAGGGGAGGGACACGGGGTTGGGTGTCACCCCCCACCCAAAAGGGGGAGGGTCACGGCACCCACGACTCCCACCCAGCGATTCCCTCCTGGGAAAGGGGGGGAAATCCCGGGAATGGCATCGGGGGGATGTCCCCGAGGGGGACGGCGCGGAGGGAGGCAGCGGCCGGCACCGCTTCCCACCTCTTCCCATCACCTCCCACCACTTCCCACCTCTTCCCACCTCTTCCCATCACCTCCCACCACTTCCCACCTCTTCCCACCTCTTCCCATCACGTCCCACTGCCCCCCACCACTTTCCAGCTCTTCCCAACTCTTCGCACCTCTTCCCACTACTTCCCACCATTTTCCAGCTCTTCCCATCACTTCCCAACTCTTCCCACCTCTTCCCACCACTTTCCAACCCTTCCCATCACTTCCCACCACTTTCCAGCTCTTCCCATCACTTCCCACCACTTTCCAGCTCTTCCCATCACTTCCCAACTCTTCCCACCTCTTCCCATCACTTTCCAACTCTTCCCACCTCTTCCCATCACTTTCCAACTCTTCCCACCTCTTCCCACCACTTTCCAACTCTTCCCACCTCTTCCCACCACTTTCCAACTCTTCCCATCACGTCCCACTGCCCCCCCCCCACTTTCCAGCTCTTCCCAACTCTTCGCACCTCTTCCCACCACTTCCCATCACTTCCCACCGTTTTCCAGCTCTTCCCATCGCTTCCCACCACTTTCCAGCTCTTCCCACCACTTCCCACCTCTTCCCATCACCTCTCACTGCCTCCCACCACTTTCCAACTCTTCCCACCTCTTCCCAGTGCTTCCCAACACCTCCCCCAGAGTCCCACCATTTTTCAATCCTTTCCATCGCTTCCCACCACTTTCCAGCTCTTCCCATCACTTCCCACTGCTTCCCACCATCTCCCACCCCCTCCCACCATCTCCCACCCCTTCCTACCGTCTCCCACCCCTCCCACCATCTCCCACCCCCTCCCACCATCTCCCCCTGCCTCCCACCATCTCCCACTCCTTCCCACCCCTTCCCACCATCTCCCCTTGCCTCCTACCATCTCCCACCCTTTCCCACCCCCTCCCACCATCTCCCACCCCCTCCCACCATCTCCCATCCTCTCCCACCCCTTCCCACCCTCTCCCACTTCCTCCCACCCCCTCCCACCTCTTCCCACCCTCTCCCACTCCCTCCCACCATCTCCCCCTGCCTCCCACCATCTCCCACCCCTTCCCACCCCCTCCCACCATCTCCCACCCCTTCCCACCCCCTCCCACCATCTCCCACCCCCTCCCACCTTCTCCCACCCTCTCCCACTTCCTCCCACCCCCTCCCACATCTTCCCACC
This sequence comes from Chiroxiphia lanceolata, assembly GCF_009829145.1. Lineage (NCBI taxonomy): Eukaryota > Metazoa > Chordata > Aves > Passeriformes > Pipridae > Chiroxiphia > Chiroxiphia lanceolata. The sequence continues at coordinate 175,235 of NW_022476524.1, forward strand.
CCCTCCCACCATCTCCCACCCTCTCCCACCCCTTCCCACCCTCTCCCACCCTCTCCCACTTCCTCCCACCCCCTCCCACCTCTTCCCACCCCCTCCCACCATCTCCCACCCTCTCCCACCCCTTCCCACCCTCTCCCACCCTCTCCCACTTCCTCCCACTCCCTCCCACCTCTTCCCACCCTCTCCCACCCTCTCCCACTCCCTCCCACCATCTCCCACCCCCTCCCACCCTCTCCCACCCCTCTCACCATCTCCCACCCCCTCCCACCCTCTCCCACCCTCTCTCACCCCCTCCTACCCTCTCCCACCCTCTCCCACCCTCTCCCACCCCCTCCCACCATCTCCCACTACCTCCCTCCATCTCCCACCCTCTCCCACCCCCTCCCACCCCCTCCCACCTCTTCCCCTCCTCTCCCCCCCTCTCCCCCCCGTCCCCCACGCACGAGCTGCAGGAGGAGCCCGCGGATGATGGAGCGGGCGCAGAGGACGAAGGACAGGGAGCACACGAGGATGACGACGACGTCAAAGAACAGCCGGAACGAATTGTCACCTGCGGGACACCGGGGGGGGCTGCTCGGAACCTGGGGCACCCCCTGAGCCCCCCCATGGTCTGTTGTCACCCCCCCTGGGGACAGGAGTCACCCTCTGGGGACAGGAGTCACCCCCTGGGGACAGGAGCCATCCCTGGGGACAGGAGTCATCCCTGGGGACAGGAGTCATTCTCAGGGGACAGGAGCCATCCCTGGGGACAGTAGCCATGCTCAGGGGACAGGAGCCATTCTCAGGGGACAGGAGTCACCCCTGGGGACAGTAGCCATGCTCAGGGGACAGGAGCCACCCCAGGGGACAGGAGTCACCCCCAGGGGACAGGAGCCATTCTCAGGGGACAGGAGTCACCACTGGGGACAGGAGTCACCCCCTGGGGACAGGAGCCATTCTCAGGGGACAGGAGTCACCCCAGGGGACAGGAGCCATTCTCAGGGGACAGGAGCCATTCTCAGGGGACAGGAGTCACCACTGGGGACAGGAGTCACTCCTGGGGACAGGAGTCACCCCAGGGGACAGGAGCCATCCCTGGGGACAGGAGTCACCCCTGGGGACAGGAGCCATTCTCAGGGGACAGGAGACACCCCTGGGGACAGGAGCCACCCCTGGGGACAGGAGTCACCCCTGGGGACAGGAGCCATCCCTGGGGACAGGAGTCACTCCTGGGGACAGGAGTCACCCCTGGGGACAGGAGCCATTCTCAGGGGACAGGAGCCACCCCTGGGGACAGGAGCCAACCCTGGGGACAGGAGCCATTCTCAGGGGACAGGAGCCATCCCTGGGGACAGGAGTCACCCCCAGGGGACAGGAGCCATTCTCAGGGGACAGGAGCCACCCCTGGGGACAGGAGCCACCCCTGGGGACAGGAGTCACCCCTGGGGACAGGAGCCATTCTCAGGGGACAGGAGCCATCCCTGGGGACAGGAGTCACCCCCAGGGGACAGGAGCCATTCTCAGGGGACAGGAGTCACCCCAGGGGACAGGAGCCAACCCTGGGGACAGGAGCCATCCCTGGGGACAGGAGCCATTCTCAGGGGACAGGAGTCACCCCAGGGGACAGGAGCCACCCCTGGGGACAGGAGCCATCCCTGGGGACAGGAGCCATTCTCAGGGGACAGGAGCCATCCCTGGGGACAGGAGCCATTCTCAGGGGACAGGAGTCACCCCAGGGGACAGGAGCCATCCCTGGGGACAGGAGCCATTCTCAGGGGACAGGAGCCACCCCTGGGGACAGGAGCCATGCTCAGGGGACAGGAGCCATTCTCAGGGGACAGGAGCCACCCCTGGGGACAGGAGTCACCCCTGGGGACAGGAGCCATTCTCAGGGGACAGGAGCCATCCCTGGGGACAGGAGTCACCCCCAGGGGACAGGAGCCATTCTCAGGGGACAGGAGCCATCCCTGGGGACAGGAGTCACCCCCAGGGGACAGGAGCCATTCTCAGGGGACAGGAGTCACCACTGGGGACAGGAGCCATTCTCAGGGGACAGGAGCCACCCCTGGGGACAGGAGCCAACCCTGGGGACAGGAGCCATCCCTGGGGACAGGAGCCATTCTCAGGGGACAGGAGTCACCCCAGGGGACAGGAGCCACCCCTGGGGACAGGAGCCATCCCTGGGGACAGGAGCCATTCTCAGGGGACAGGAGCCACCCCTGGGGACAGGAGCCATGCTCAGGGGACAGGAGCCATTCTCAGGGGACAGGAGCCACCCCTGGGGACAGGAGCCATGCTCAGGGGACAGGAGCCATTCTCAGGGGACAGAAGTCACCCCTTGGGGACAGGAGTCATTCTCAGGGGACAGGAGTCACCACTGGGGGCAGGAGCCATCCCTGGGGACAGGAGCCATTCTCAGGGGACAGGAGTCACTCCTGGGGACAGGAGTCACCCCCTGGGGACAGGAGTCACTCCTGGGGACAGGAGTCACCACTGGGGACAGGAGTCACCCCTGGGGACAGGAGCCACCCCAGGGGACAGGAGCCATTCTCAGGGGACAGGAGTCACCCCAGGGGACAGGAACCATGCTCAGGGGACAGGAGCCATTCTCAGGGGACAGGAGCCATTCTCAGGGGACAGGAGTCACCCCAGGGGACAGGAGCCATCCCTGGGGACAGGAGCCATTCTCAGGGGACAGGAGTCACCCCTGGGGACAGGAGTCACCCCAGGGGACAGGAGCCATCCCTGGGGACAGGAGCCATTCTCAGGGGACAGGAGTCACCCCTGGGGACAGGAGCCATGCTCAGGGGACAGGAGCCACTCTCAGGGGACAGGAGCCATTCTCAGGGGACAGGAGTCACCCCTGGGGACAGTAGCCATGCTCAGGGGACAGGAGCCACCCCAGGGGACAGGAGTCACCCCCAGGGGACAGGAGTCATCCACGGGGACAGGAGCCACCCCCTGGGGACAGGAGTCACTCCTGGGGACAGGAGTCACCCCCTGGGGACAGGAGCCACCCCCAGGGGACAGGAGTCACCCCTGGGGACAGGAGCCACCCCTGGGGACAGGAGCCATTCTCAGGGGACAGGAGCCACCTCAGGGGCCAGGAGCCACCCTGTCCCACCTCTGCCGTAGACAGCGGGGTCCCTGCACTCCCGGATGTCCGCGTGGTTCTCCAGGCGGATCCGCACCCGCCCGCTGTGAGCGCGGTTGTCAAACGTGATCTGGGGACAACGGGAACAAGGGGACAGTCACCACCCTGGGGACAGGGGACAGTCACCACCCAGGGGACACGGGGACAGTCACCACCCTGGGGACATGGGGACAGTCACAGTCACCACCCTGGGGACACAGGGACAAGGGACACTCACAGTCACCACTCTGGGGATACGGGGACAGTCACAGTCACCACCCTGGGGACACGGAGACAAGCAACAGTCACCACCCTGGGGACACGGGGACAGTCACCACCCTGGGGACACGGGGACAAGGGGACAGTCACAGTCACCACCCTGGGGACACGGGGACAGTCACCACCCTGGGGACACAGGGACAAAGGACAGTCACAGTCACCACTCTGGGGACACGGAGACAAGCAACAGTCACCACCCTGGGGACACGGGGACAGTCACCACCCTGGGGACACGGGGACAAGGGGACAGTCACAGTCACCACCCTGGGACATGGGGACAAGGGACAGTGACCACCCTCGGGACATGGGTACAGGGGACAGTCACCACCCTGAGAGATCCCGGGAGCCCTGCGGGGGCTGTCCCCATCCCTCTGAGGGACACCAGGGGCACGAGGGACAGAGGGACACGTGAGGGACAGAGGGACATGAGAGACAGAGGGACATGTGAGGGACAGAGGGACCCGAGGGACAGAGGGACATATGAGGACAGAGGGACATGTGAGGGACAGAGGGACATGTGAGGGACAGAGGGACATATGAGGGACAGAGGGACATGTGAGGGACAGAGGGACACATGAGGGACAGAGGGACACGTGAGGGACAGAGGGACACCTGAGGGACAGAGGGACGCAAGGGACAAAGGGACATGTGAGGGACAGAGGGACATGTGAGGGACAGAGGGACATGAGAGACAGAGGGACATGTGAGGGACAGAGGGACCCGAGGGACAGAGGGACATATGAGGACAGAGGGACATGTGAGGGACAGAGGGACATGTGAGGGACAGAGGGACCCGAGGGACAGAGGGACATGTGAGGGACAGAGGGACCCGAGGGACAGAGGGACATGTGAGGGACAGAGGGACACGTGAGGGACAGAGGGACATGTGAGGGACAGAGGGACATGTGAGGGACAGAGGGACATATGAGGGACAGAGGGACATGTGAGGGACAGAGGGACCCAAGGGACAGAGGGACATGTGAGGGACAGAGGGACATGTGAGGGACAGAGGGACGCAAGGGACAGAGGGACATGTGAGGGACAGAGGGACATGTGAGGGACAGAGGGACCCAAGGGACAGAGGGACATGTGAGGGACAGAGGGACATGTGAGGGACAGAGGGACACATGAGGGACAGAGGGACATGTGAGGGACAGAGGGACACATGAGGGACAGAGGGACATATGAGGGACAGAGGGACATGTGAGGGACAGAGGGACCCGAGGGACAGAGGGACATGTGAGGGACAGAGGGACATGTGAGGGACAGAGGGACACATGAGGGACAGAGGGACATGTGAGGGACAGAGGGATGCAAGGGACAGAGGGACATATGACGGACAGAGGGACATGTGAGGGACAGAGGGACATGTGAGGGACAGAGGGACCCAAGGGACATATGAGAGACAGAGGGACACACAAGGGACATGAGGGATAGAGGGACATGAGGGACAGAGGGACATGAGGGACAGAGGGACATGTGAGGGACAGAGGGATGCAAGGGACAGAGGGACATGTGAGGGACAGAGGGACCCAAGGGACAGAGGGACATGTGAGGGACAGAGGGACATGTGAGGGACAGAGGGACCCAAGGGACAGAGGGACATGTGAGGGACAGAGGGACGTGAGGGACAGAGGGACCCGAGGGACAGAGGGACATGTGAGGGACAGAGGGACATGTGAGGGACAGAGGGACACGTGAGGGACAGAGGGACATGTGAGGGACAGAGGGATGCAAGGGACAGAGGGACATATGACGGACAGAGGGACATGTGAGGGACAGAGGGACATGTGAGGGACAGAGGGACACACAAGGGACATGAGGGATAGAGGGACATGAGGGACAGAGGGACATGTGAGGGACAGAGGGACATGTGAGGGACAGAGGGATGCAAGGGACAGAGGGACATATGACGGACAGAGGGACATGTGAGGGACAGAGGGACATGTGAGGGACAGAGGGACACACAAGGGACATGAGGGATAGAGGGACATGAGGGACAGAGGGACATGTGAGGGACAGAGGGACATACAAGGGACAGAGGGACATACAAGGGACATGAGGGACATACAAGGGACATGAGGGACACACGAGGGACATGAGGGACAGAGGGACACATGAGGGACAGAGGGATACATGAGGGACACGAGGGATAGAGGGACATGTGAGGGACAGAGGGACATACAAGGGACATGAGGGACACACAAGGGAGATGAGGGACAGAAGGACATGTGAGGGACAGAGGACACATGAGGGGGACAGAGGACACAAGAGGGGCACCCAAGGGACACACAAGGGGGACAGATGAGGGGGACACCCAAGGGGGACAGAGGGACACCCAAGGGGGCCACCCACAGGACACACAAGAGGGACAGAGGACACAAGGGGGACAGAGGGACACTCGATGGGGCCAGAGGGACACAAGAGGGACAGAGGGACACACGAGGGGGACAGAGGACACAAAAGGCACAGAGGACACAAGGGGGACAGAGGGACACTCGATGGGGCCAGAGGGACACAAGGGGTACAGAGGGACACACGAGGGACAGAGGACACTCAAGGGGGACAGAGGACACTCAAGAGCCACCCGAGGGGGCCACCCAAGGAACACAGAAGAGGGACAGAGGACACATGAGGGGGACAGAGGACACATGAGGGGGACAGAGGGACACAAGAGGGACAGAGGGCCACCCAAGGGGGCCATCCGAGAGACACACAAGAGAGACAGAGGGACACACGAGGACGACACCTAAGGAACACACAAGAGGGACAGAGGACACCCGAGGGACACATGAGGGACACACGAGGGACATGAGGGGGACACCCGAGAAGGACACACAAGAGGGACAGGGGACACAAGGGGTACAGAGGGACACCCGAGGAGGACAGAGGGACACAAGAGGGACAGAGGGACACACAAAGGACACACGAGGGACATCCGAGGGACACACAAGGGGGACAGAGGAGGGACAGAGGAACACCTGAGAGACACCCAAGGGTCACCCGAGGGGGATACGTGAGGGGGACACAGGAGGGGGACACACGAGGGCCACCTGAGGGGGACAGAGGACACAAGAGGCACAGAGGACACAAGAGGGACAGAGGACACCCAAGGGACACATGAGGGGGCCAGAAGACACCCAAGGGGGCCAGAGGACACTCAAGGGCCACCCAAGGACCAGCCAAGCCCTCCCGGTGTCGCTCACGGTGACGGTGAAGGTGTAGCAGTCGGGGATCTCGTTGCTGAGCACGGGCTGCACGTTGATGGCCTTCAGCTGGAACCGGATGGTGACGTTGATGAGCCTGAGGGAGGGGGACGCTCCTTAACCCTCATCCCGGCCTTTTCCAGGGGGTCTCACACCCCCCCCCAGATCCCAAAGAACGGCCCCACCACCCCTGGAGAGGGGAAACCCCTCCCTCGGGGGGGATTCCAGCCCCGGGAAAGGTGTTCTCGCTTCTCCCGCCCCGGCACCGATGGATGCGGCTCCGAGGGGGGGTGGGATCCTCTGGAAAAGCAGTGCCTGGAGCAAGGGGAGGTTGGATCCTCTGGAGAAGCGGCGCCTGGAGCTCCAGGGGTTGGGCCATGGGCTGAGGAACGCCATGGGAATCCAGTGTGGGGTTGTGGGAAGGGAAAACAATCCCCGGGGAAGGGTTTGGGGAAGGGAAAACAATCCCTGGGGCAGGGATTTGGGGAAGGGAAAACAATCCCTGGGGAAGGGATTTGGGAAGGGAAAACAATCCCTGGGGAAGGGATTTGGGAAGGGAAAACAATCCTTGGAGCAGAGATTTGGGAAGGGAAAACAATCCCTGGGGCAAGGATTTGGGAAGGGAAAACAATCCCTGGGGCAGGGATTTGGGAAGGGAAAACAAATCACAGCACAGGGATTTGGGAAGGGAAAACATTCCCTGGGGCAGGGATTTGGGAAGGGAAAACAAATCCCAGCAAAGGGATTTGGGAAGGGAAATCCCCAGTGTGGGGGATCTGGGAAGGGAACACAACCCCCAGGATTTGGGAAGGGAACACAACCCCCAGGATTTGGGAAGAGATACCAAACCCCGGTGCCAGGTTTTAGGGAAGGGAACCAACCCCAGGGATTTGGGAAGGGAACACAACCCCCAGGATTTGGGAAGGGAACACAACCCCCAGAATTTGGGAAGGGAAACCAAACCCCAGTGCCAGGTTTTAGGGAAGGGAACCAACCCCAGGGATTTGGGGAAGTGGGGGGGATTTACTTGTGGAATTTGAGGGTGAAGTTCCTGTAGGAGCCGTCCAGTGCCGGGGGCTGGGGGTCCTCAGGATCCACTCCCAGGCAATCTGGGGGATGGAGAAGCACCTTCAGGGAATCCCAAGCAATTCCAGGGAATCCCAAACACTTCCAGGGCATCCCAAGCACTTCCAGGGCATCCCAAGCACTTCCAGGGAATCCCAAACACTTCCAGGGCATCCCAAACACTTCCAGGGCATCCCAAGTATTTTTGGGGCATCCCAAACACTTCCAGGGCATCCCAAGTATTTTTGGGGCATCCCAAACACTTCCAGGGAATCACAAGTATTTTTAGGGCATCCCAACCAATTCCAGGAAATCCCAAACACTTCCAGGGCATCCCAAATATTTTCGGGGCATCCCAAGCACTTCCAGGGCACCTCAAGCATTTTTAGGGCATCCCAAGCATTTTTGGGGCATCCTAAGCACTTCCAGAGCATCTCAAACATTTTTAGGGCATCCCAACCAATTCCAGGAAATCCCAAGCACTTCCAGGAAATCCCAAACACTTCCAGGGAACCCCAAACACTTCCAGGGCATCCCAAGTATTTTTGGGGCATCCCAAACACTTCCAGGGAATCACAAGTATTTTTGGGGCATCCCAACCAATTCCAGGAGATCCCAAGCACTTCCAGGGCATCCCAAACACTTCCAGGGCATCCTAAATATTTTCGGGGCATCCCAAGCACTTCCAGGGCATCTCAAGCATTTTTAGGGCATCCCAAGCATTTTTGGGGCATCCCAAGCACCTCCAGGGCACCTCAAGCATTTTTAGGGCATCCCAAGCATTTTTGGGGCATCCTAAGCACTTCCAGGGAATCACAAGTATTTTTAGGGCATCCCAAGCAATTCCAGGAAATCCCAAGCACTTCCAGGGCATCCCAAGTATTTTTGGGGCATCCCAAGCACTTCCAGGGCATCTCAAGCATTTTCAGGGCATCCCAAGCATTTTTGGGGCATCCTAAGCACTTCCAGGGCATCTCAAACATTTTTAGGGCATCCCAAGCATTTTTGGGGCATCCTAAGCACTTCCAGGGAATCACAAGTATTTTTAGGGCATCCCAACCAATTCCAGGAAATCCCAAGCACTTCCAGGAAATCCCAAGCACTTCCAGGGCATCCCAAGCACTTCCAGGGAATCCCAAACACTTCCAGGGCATCCCAAGTATTTTTGGGGCATCCCAAACACTTCCAGGGAATCACAAGTATTTTTAGGGCATCCCAACCAATTCCAGGAAATCCCAAGCACTTCCAGGGCATCCCAAACACTTCCAGGGCATCCCAAATATTTTCGGGGCATCCCAAGCACTTCCAGGGCACCTCAAGCATTTTTAGGGCATCCCAAGCATTTTTGGGGCATCCTAAGCACTTCCAGAGCATCTCAAACATTTTTAGGGCATCCCAACCAATTCCAGGAAATCCCAAGCACTTCCAGGGCATCCCAAGCACTTCCAGGAAATCCCAAACACTTCCGGGGCATCCTAAACACTTCCAGGGCATTCCAAGACCCCCCACCCCCCTCAGCCCCTCCCCAGCCTGCAGTGATGCCCCAAACCCCACAGTGGCTTTGGGGTTGGGCTGTGGGCCCTGGGACCCCACAGTGGATTTGAGGGTTGGGTTGTGAGCCCCAGGACCCCACAGTGGCTTTGGGGGGTGGGCTGTGGGCCCTGGGACCCCACAGTGGATTTGGGGTGGACTGTGGGCCCTGGGACCCCACAGCGATTTTGGGGTGGGCTGTGGGCCCTGGGACCCCACAGTGGCTTTGGGGGGGCTGTGGGCCCCGGGACCCCACAGTGGATTTGGGGGGGGGTTTTGGGCCCTGGGACCCCACAGTGGATTTGGGGGGGTGGCTGTGACATCTGGGACCCTGTGATGGCTTTGGGGTGAGCTGTGGGCCCCTGGACCCCACAGTGGATTTGAGGGGTGGGCTGTGGGCCCCTGGACCCCACAGTGGATTTGGGGGGTGGCTGTGGGATCTGGGCCCCCGCAGTGGCTTGGGGGGTGAGCTGTGAGTCCCAGGACCCCACAGTGTCTTTGGGGTTGAGCTGTGGGATCTGGGACCCCGTAGTGGCTTTGAGACCCGGGCCCCCACAGTGGCTTGGGGGGTGGGCTGCGGGACCCGGGACCCCACAGTGGATTTGGGGGGTGGGCTGTGGGCCCCTGGACCCCACAGTGGATTTGGGGGTGGCTGTGGGATCTGGGACCCTGCAGTGGCTTGGGGGGTGAGCTGTGAGCCCCAGGACCCCGCAGTGGCTTTGGGGTTGAGCTGTGGGCCCTGGGACCCCACAGTGGATTTGGGGGTGGGTTGAGGGCCCCAGGACCCCACAGTGGCTATGGGGGGGGGCTGTGGGCCCTGGGACCCCACAGTGGATTTGGGGTGGGCTGTGGGCCCTGGGACCCCACAGTGGATTTGGGGGGGGGGTTGTGGGCCCTGGGACCCCACAGTGGCTTTGAGGGGGTGGCTGTGACATCTGGGACCCTGTGATGGCTTTGGGGTGAGCTGTGGGCCCCTGGACCCCACAGTGGCTTTGGGGTTGAGCTGTGGGCCCTGGGACCCCACAGTGGCTTTGGGGTTGAGCTGTGGGCCCCAGGACCCCACAGTGGCTTTGGGGGGGTGGGCTGTGGGCCCTGGGACCCTGTGGTGTCTTTAGGGGGGGTCTGTGAGCCCACCTGTGACGATGTGGGGGTCGATGTTGAAGGTGTCGTTGGCGGGGTCGATGCGGCCCTTGCGGAAGTAGCGCTGGCACAGCAGGAGCGCGGAGCCGTTCCCGGCGCCGCCCCGAACGTACGCGTAGCGGCCCAGGGCCTCGCCGGGCAGGGCCAGGTACTGTGGGACAAGGTGGCCTCAGAGGCTGGACATGGTCCCACACCATCCCTCTGACCCCACACCACCTCCGTGTCCCCACACGTACGCGTAGCGGTCCAGGGCCTCGCCAGGCAGGGCCAGGTACTGTGGGACACAGGGGTCCTGAGACACCTCCATGGCCCCACACCACCCCTCTGACCCCACACCACCTCCACGGCCCTGCACGTACGCGTAGTGGCCCAGGGCCTCGCCGGGCAGGGCCAGGTACTGTGGGACAAGGGGGTCCTGAGACACCTCCATGGCCACAAACCACTCCTCTGACCCCACACCACCTCCGTGTCCGCACACGTACGCGTAGCGGCCCAGGGCCTCACTGGGCAGAGTCAGGTACTGTGGGACAAGGGGGTCCTGAGACACCTCCATGGCCACAAACCACCCCTGTGACCACAAACCACCCATCTGACCCCACACCACCCCTCTGACCCCACACCACCTCTGTGTCCCCGAACGTACGCGTAGCAGCCCAGGGCCTCGCCGGGCAGGGCCAGGTACTGTGGGACAAGGGGGTCCTGAGACACCCCCATGGCCACAAACCACCTCTGTGACCACAAACTATCCCTCTGACCCCAAACCACCCCCATGGCCCCAAACTATCCCTCTGACCCCAAACCACCCCCATGGCCCCACACCATCCCCATGGCCCCACTCGTAGGTGCAGTGGCCGATGACCTTGCTGAGGATGGCCAAGGACTGCAGGACAAGGGCCCTCAGGGACTGGACATGGCACCAAATCACCCCTCTAACCTCACACCATCCCCATGGCCCCAAACCACCCCTCTGACCCCAAACCACTCCTCTGACCCCAAACCACTCCTCTGACCCCAAACCACCCCTGTGACCCCAAACCACCTCCACGGCCCCACATGTAAGCGTAGCGGCCCAGGGCCTTGCCAGGCAGGGCCAGGTACTGTGGGACAAGGGGGTCCTGAGACACCCCCATGGCCCCAAACCACCCCTCTGACCCCAAACCACTCCTCTGATCCCAAACCACCCCTGTGACCCCAAACCACCTCCACGCCCCCACATGTAAGCGTAGCGGCCCAGGGCCTTACCAGGCAGGGCCAGGTACTGTGGGACAAGGGGGTCCTGAGACCTCCATGGCCCCAAACCACCCCTCTGACCACAAACCACCTCCATGGCCCCAAACCACCCCTCTGATCCCAAACCATCCCCATGGCCCCACACCATCCCCATGGCCCCAAATCACCCCCATGGCCCCACTCGTAGGTGTAGCAGCCCATGGTCTCATTGGGAATGGCCAAGAACTGCGGGACAAGGGGCTGGAGGTGGTCCCAAGCCACCTCCATGTTCCTGAGGCACCTCTGTGGCCCCAAGGACCTCCATGGCCCCACACCAGCCCCACGGCCCCACACCAGCCCCATGTCCCCACTTGTAGGGGCGGTGGTCGATGGTCTCCTCGGGAATGGACAAGTGCAGGAGCAGGGAACAAGCAAACAGAGGAGCAGGGAATGGTCAAACAGAGGAGCACGGATGCCCTCGGGAGCTGGAGGTGGCCCTGGAGCCACCTCTATGTCCCCAAACCCCCTCCATGTCCCCAAACCCCCCTGTCCCACCTTGTCCAGGGCGTAGAAGACGCGCTCGTAGAGGCCGCGTTGGGTGTAGACGGCGTAGGAGTCGTCGGCGCCGTCCACGTAGTCCTTGAGGAAGAGGTGCTTGAAGGCCACCGTGTTCTCCTCCTTGAAGGCCACCGCCATCTGGTTGCTGAGCCCGAAGAGGATGAGCTGGGGGACGAAGGCCACCACTGTCAGCCCCACGGCCCCAAAACGTGGCCGTTTGGCCCCAAAGGTGCTCGCGGGAGGGGAAACGGCGTCACCGCGTGACTGGGGGACCTCGAGGTGACGAGGGGCGGCTGGCACGGCCCCGAGGTTGTCCCCATTGCCACCCGGTGTCCCCAAAACCTCTTGGACTGCCCCGTTTTCCTGAGGCAAAGCCCCTCTCCCGCCGGAGTGTCTCCCTGGGGACACTCAAGTCCTCATGGAGGGGACAATCTCCTTGGGGACACATGTGTCCCACCACAGATGGATTGAGGACAATCTCTTTGGGGACACTCATGTCCTAATGAAGAGGAAAATCTCCCTGGGGACACTCAAGTCCTGATGGAGGGGACAATCTCCTTGGGGACACTTGTGTCCCACCACAGATGGATTGAGGACAATCTCCTTGGGGACACTCATGTCCTAATGAAGAGGACAATCTCCCTGGGGACACTCAAGTCCTGATGGAAGGGACAATCTCCTTGGGGACACGTGTGTCCCACCACAAATGGATTGAGGACAATCTCCTTGGGACAATCTCCCTGGGGACACTCATGTCCTCATGGAGGGGACAATCTCCTTGGGGACACTTGTGCCCCACCACAGATGGATTGAGGACAATCTCCCTGGGGACACTCATGTCTTGATGGAGGGGACAATCTCCTTGGGGACACACTGTCCCACCACAGATGGATTGAGGACAATCTCCCTGGGGACACTCATGTCGTGATGGAGGGGACAATGTCCTTGGGGACACATGTGTCCCACCACAGACAGGGTGAGGACAATCTCCTTGGGGACACTCATGTCCTGATGGAGGGGACAATCTCCTTGGGGACACTTCTGTCCCACCACAGACAGGGTGAGGACAATCCTCTTGGGGACACTCGTGACCCTGCAATGTCCCCAAACCCCCCAGGGACACCGAGGACCTCGAACTTCCTCTTCCTCCTCAGCTCCTTCGCTGCTCCAAACCCCTCCCCGTGCCCACAATTAGCTCTGATTAATTAACCACGACACTCATTAGCAGGACACGGGCCCGGGTGACCGCGGGTGACAGGACAGCCCCCTCGTGCTGAGCCAGCAGACGGGGGGATGTCACACACATGTCACATGTCACCGTTTCCTCCCTGTCCCGTGACTGTCCCAGCAGCTCCCGCCGGAGTTTCCAGGTCAGGCCGGGAGCAGGTGACAGCCCCGGCTGTCCCCCCCCTTGGGGACACTTTGGCACAGCCTGAGGCACCCCAGGGTGTGGCACCCGGACCCCGGGGGAGGTGTCAGCAGGGTGACCCCAACACGACACCCCTCCCGCCCCCCGGGGACCTCGCGCTGTCCCCAAGTGTCCCCCAAGCCCCAGTTGTCCCCACGATGTCCCCAGGCCTCCCTTTGTGCCCAGTGCCCACCTCGGTGTCCCCTCCTGGTGACACTGAGGGCCTGTGTCATTGTCACCCCCCGGTTTCCTGTGTCCCAGTGTCCCACTGCCCGCTGTCCCTTGGTGCCACCCACCCTGGTGTCCCCCTCCGTGTCCCAGGGGACTCTTCCCAGTGTCCCCGAGTCTGACACCCTCAGGCTCCTTTCTCCTGTGTCCTCATGTCCCAGGACACCCCAGTGCCACCCTCCCCAGTGTCCCCATGTCCCAGGACACTCAGTGTCCCAATGTCCCAGGACACCCCAGTGCCACCCTCTCCAGTGTCCCCATGTCCCAGGACACCCCAGTGCCACCCTCCCAAGTGTCCCCATGTCCCAGGACACCCCAGTGCCACCCTCCCCAGTGTCCCCATGACTCAGGACACCCCAGTGCCACCCTCCCCAGTGTCCCCATGTCCCAGGACACCCCAGTGCCACCCTCCTCGGTGTCCCCATGACTCAGGACACTCCAGTGCCACCCTCCCCAGTGTCCCCATGTCCCAGGACACCCCAGTGCCACCCTCCCCAGTGTCCCCATGTCCCAAGACACCCCAGTGCCACCCTCCCCAGTGTCCCCATGTCCCAGGACACTGTGTCCCCATGTCCCAGGACACCCCAGTGCCACCCTCTCCAGTGTCCCCATGTCCCAGGACACCCCAGTGCCACCCTCCCCGTTGTCCCCACGTCCCAGGACACTCAGTGTCCCCATGTCCCAGGACACCCCAGTGCCACCCTCCCCAGTGTCCCCATGTCCCAAGACACCCCAGTGCCACCCTCCTCGGTGTCCCCATGACCCAGGACACCCCAGTGCCACCCTCTCCAGTGTCCCCATGACTCAGGACACCCCAGTGCCACCCTCTCCAGTGTCCCCATGTCCCAGGACACCCCAGTGCCACCCTCTCCAGTGTCCCCATGTCCCAGGACACCCCAGTGCCACCCTCCTCGGTGTCCCCATGACTCAGGACACCCCAGTGCCACCATCCCCAGTGTCCCCATGTCCCAGGACACCCCAGTGCCACCCTCCCCAGTGTCCCCATGTCCCAGGACACTGTGTCCCCATGTCCCAGGACACCCCAGTGCCACCCTCTCCAGTGTCCCCATGTCCCAGGACACCCCAGTGCCACCCTCCCCAGTGTCCCCATGTCCCAGGACACTGTGTCCCCATGTCCCAGGACACCCCAGTGCCACCCTCTCCAGTGTCCCCCTGTTCCAGGACACCCCAGTGCCACCCTCCCCAGTGTCCCCATGTCCCAGGACACCCCAGTGCCACCCTCCCCGTTGTCCCCATGTCCCAGGACACCCCAGTGCCACCCTCCCCAGTGTCCCAGGACACCCCAGTGCCACCCTCTCCAGTGTCCCCCTGTTCCAGGACACCCCAGTGCCACCCTCCCCGGTGTCCCCCTGTCACAAGACACCCCTCAGTGTCCCCATATCCCAGGGCCACCCTTTCCCATTGTCCCTAAATCCCAGGCCCATTCCTGCCCAGTGTCCCCATGTCCCATCTCCCCCCTTCCCAGTGTCCCCCCACCCCTGTGCCCCCTCCCCTGTGTCCCCATGTCCCAGCCCCCCCTGCCCAATGCCCCCACACCCCTGTGCCCCCTCCCCTGTGTCCCCACGTCCCTGTGCCCCCTCCACAGTGTCCCAGCCCCCCCTGTCCAATGTCCCCACACCTCTGTGCCCCCTCCCTTGTGTTCCAACCCCCCTCCCCAGTATCCCAGCCCCTCCTGCCCAATGTCCCCACATCCCTGTGCCCCCTCCCCTGTGTCCCAGCCCCTCCTGCCCGATGTCCCCACACCCCTGTGTCCCCTCCCCGATGTCCCCACACCCCTATGTCCCCTTCCCTGTGTCCCAGCCCCCCCTCCTCTCTATCCCCACACCCCTGTGCCCCCTCCCCGATGTCCCCACACCCCTGTACCCCCTCCCCTGTCTCCCAGTCACCCCTCCTCGGTGTCCACACACCCCCATGCCCCCTCCCCAGTATCCCAGCCCCTCCTGCCCGATGTCCCCACACCCCTGTGCCCCCTCCCCTGTATCCCCACATCCCAGCCTCCCCTCCCCGATGTCCCCACACCCCTGTGCCCCCTCCCCTGTGTCCCAGCCCCCCCTCCCCAGTGTCCCCACATCCCTGTGCCCCCTCCTCCACGTCCCCACACCTCTGTGCCCCCTCCCCTGTGTCCCAGCCCCCCCTGCCCTCTATCCCCACACCCCTGTGCCACCTCCCCAGTATCCCAGCTCCTCCTGCCCGATGTCCCCACACCCCTGTGCCCCCTCCCCTGTGTCCCCACATCCCAGCCTCCCCTCCCCGATGTCCCCACACCCCTGTACCCCCTCCCCTGTCTCCCAGCCACCCCTCCCCCGTGTCCACACACCCCCGTGTCCCCTCCCCAGTATCCCAGCCCCTCCCGCCCGATGTCCCCACACCCCTGTGCCCCCTCCCCTGTGTCCCCACATCCCAGCCTCCCCTCCCCGATGTCCCCACATCCCTGTCCCCCCTCCCCAGTGTCCCCACACCCCTGTGCCCCCTCCCCGATGTCCCCACACCCCTGTACCCCCTCCCCTGTCTCCCAGCCCCCCCTCCCCAGTGTCCCCACACCCCCGTGTGTCCCCTCCCCGCCGTCCCCCCCCCCCACCTGGACGGTGACGAGGATGATCTTGGCGAGCTGCAGCCCGAGCTTCACGGGCCTCCTGCCGCGGGCCCGGTACTTGTCGCAGGGGCTCATGAAGAAGTACTTGAGGCGGCGGCGCAGCTCCAGCTCCTCGCGCTCCTCCCGCTCCTCCTCCCGCTGCTCGTCCCGCTCCTCCGCCGGGGCCGCCCCGGCCGTGCCGTACCCGGGGCCGCGGCTCAGCAGCCGCTCGGTCTCTGCGGGCACCGGGGAGGCTCGGCCACCTCCCTGTCCCCGTGTCCCCCCCGCCCGCTCCTCGGTGTGTCCCCAGCCCGCTGCCACCTCCCTGTCCCCATGTCCCAGTCCTCGGTGTGCCCCCAGCCCGCTGCCACCTCCCTGTCCCCATGTCCCAGTCCTCGGTGTGCCCCCAGCCCTCTGGCACCTCCCTGTCCCCATGTCCCAGTCCTCGGTGTGCCCCCAGCCCTCTGGCATCTCCCTGTCCCCATGTCCCAGTCCTTGGTGTGCCCCCAGCCCTCTGCCACCTCCCTGTCCCCATGTCCCAGTCCTCGGTGTGCCCCCAGCCCTCTGGCATCTCCCTGTCCCCATGTCCCAGTCCTCGGTGTGCCCTCAGCCCGCTGGCACCTCCCTGTCCCCATGTGTCCCCTGCCTGCTCCTCGGTGTGCCCCCAGCACGTTGTCAGCCCCCTGTCCCCATGTCCCCCCCGCCCGGTTCCTGGTGTGCCCCCAGCCCGCTGCCACCTCCCTGTCCCCATGTCCCAGTCCTCGGTGTGCCCCCAGCCCGCTGCCACCTCCCTGTCCCGGTCCCCCTCTCCCCGGTGTCACCCCCTGTCCCCCATGTCCACCCCCGCTGCCCGAACCCCCTTGTCCCTACGCCCACCCCCTAGTTTGCTCCCCAGTGCCCCCTCGGCCGGGTGTCCCCCTGTCCTGGAGTCCCCTCGGCCCAGTGTCACCTCCCTGTCCCCCTGTCCCGCCCAGTCTCGGTTCCCGGTGTCCCCCCATCCCGGGGTCCCCTCGCCTCGGTGTCACTGACCCTGGGTCCTGCCCTGTCCCAGTGTCCCCCACCCGTCCGGGTCCCTCCCGTCCCGGTGTCCCCTCGCCCTGGTGTCACCTCCCTGTCCCGGTGTCCCCCCTGTTCCCGGTGTGACCCCCCTGTCCCCGCGTCCCCCCCAATTCCCATTCCCGCTACCCCTCACCGGACGCCGCCGCCATAGCGCCGCCTCCCCGCGGCCTCGGCCGCCCCGCCCCCTCACGTGACCGG
This sequence comes from Chiroxiphia lanceolata, assembly GCF_009829145.1. NCBI lineage: Eukaryota > Metazoa > Chordata > Aves > Passeriformes > Pipridae > Chiroxiphia > Chiroxiphia lanceolata. The sequence goes on from NW_022476524.1 coordinate 192,820, forward strand.
AAAAACACCGAGCACCGGCCCCGCCCGCCCGCGCCCGCCAATCACCGCCCCCGCCCTCCCTCTCATTTGCATAGACTCGCCCACAGAGCCCGGTGACCCCGCCTACTCACCGGGCCCCGGGGTGGTTGTGGCCCCGCCCTCTGTGTGCCCCGTGGCCACACCCACTTGGCGTCGCTGGGCCACGCCCATTTATTATTGTGGTCACGCCCACCGAACCATTGGCTCCGCCCCCGACCGGCCTTGGGCGGGAGGGTGACATGGGACATGGAGGGACACGGACATGGGGGGGACACCGGGTATGGGGTGACATGGGGGGATATCAGGGGACATGGGGGGGGGACACCGGGTATGGGGTGACATGGGGGGGATATGAGGGGAAACGGACATGGGGGGGACACCGGGTATGGGGTGACATGGGGGGATATCAGGGGACACGGACATGGGGGGGACATCAGGTATGGGGTGACATGGGGGGATATCAGGGGACACGGACATGGGGGGGACATCAGGTATGGGGTGACATGGGGGGGATATCAGGGGACATGGGGGGGACACCGGGTATGGGGTGACATGGGGGGATATCAGGGGACATGGGGGGGACACCGGGTATGGGGTGACATGGGGGGATATCAGGGGACATGGGGGGGACACCGGGTATGGGGTGACATGGGGGGATATCAGGGGACATGGAGGGGACACTGGGTATGGGGTGACATGGGGGGATATCAGGGGACACGGACATGGGGGGGACATCAGATATGGGGTGACATGGGGGGATATCAGGGCACATGGGGGGGACACCGGGTATGGGGTGACATGGGGGGATATCAGGGGACATGGACATGGGGGGGACATCAGGTATGGGGTGACATGGGGGGATATCAGGGGACATGGGGGGGACACCGGGTATGGGGTGACATGGGGGGATATCAGGGCACATGGGGGGGACACCGGGTATGGGGTGACATGGGGGGGATAACAAGGGACACAGACATGGAGGGACACCAGGTATGGGGGCACACAGACGTGGGGGGACACGGACGTGGGTGGGGACGTGGGGGACATAGACAGGGACAGGTACAGCAGATATGGGGGGACATGGACATGGTGGTGACATGGGACAGTGACATGGGGGGACACTGTCATGGACGGTGACATGGGGTGACATGGACACAGGTGGTGACATACATCCCAGGGGACACATCCGTGGATGGTGACACGTGCCCCAGGAGGCCACATCCACGTCAGGGCAGTGAGAACACGTCACGGAGGGACACAGCCACACCAGGACAGTCCCATGTGCCATGAGGTGACACATCCATGCCATGAGGTGTCACGTCCACACCATGAGATGTCCCGTGACCAAGGAGGACACATCGACCCCGTGTTGACACCACCACGACCCTTTTGTGCCACGTTTATTCCCCGCTGCTCCCCCGGGTGTGACACCCGCCCCACAGGGTGTCCCCACGGCGTGTCCCCGCAGGGTGTCCCCGCGGTGTCCCCGCGGTGTCCCCGTGTCCCTCAGGCCGTGTCCCGGGGCAGTGGCTCCAGCAGCAGCCACAGCCCGTCCTCGGCGCGCAGGATGAGCTCCGGTTTGCGGCGCGGGGGCGGCCGGGCCGGGTCCCTCCGCAGCACGAAGCGGGACAGCGTCAGTGCCACCACCACCTTCATCTCGGCCATGGCGAAGCTCTGCCCGATGCAGTTCCTGCCACCGCGGCCCCATTGTCACCTCCCGGGTGATGCAGGTGACACCACACCCCCACACACACCTCCCCGAGGTTGTCCCGGCTGGATGTCACAGCTCGGGGACAACAACCCCACTGTGAGCCCGGCCAGGGGGGTGGTGGCACCTGGACACTCGTGTCCCCACCCTGGAGTACCTGGGGCCGGCGGAGAAGGGGATGAAGGATGATGGGGACCGTCCCTTGGTGTTCTCAGGGCTGAACCTCAGCGGGTTGTAGACCTGGAGTGACACGGACATTGTCCCCACCGTGGTGACAGGGACACTGCCACGCCATGGGGACACGGCTGGCACTGCCATGGGGACAGGGACACCATCACACCATGGGGACACGGCTGGCACTGCCATGGGGACAGGGACACTACCACACCATGGGGACACAGCTGGCACTGTCATGGTGACAGGGACACTGCCACGCCGTGGGGACACGGCTGGCACTGCCATGGTGACAGGGACACCATCACACCATGGGGACACGGCTGGCACTGCCATGGGGACAGGGACACTGCAACACCGTGGGGACACGGCTGGCACTGCCATGGTGACAGGGACACTGCCACACCATGGGGACACGGCTGGCACTGCCATGGGGACAGGGACACTGCCATGACATGGGGACACGACTGGCACTGCCATGGTGACAGGGACACTGTCACACCATGGGGACACGGCTGGCACTGCCATGGGGACAGGGACACTGCCATGACATGGGGACACGACTGGCACTGCCATGGGGACAGGGACACTGCCACACCATGGGGACACCTCTGTCCCCGCCATGGGGACAGGGACACTACCACGCCATGGGGACACGGCTGGCACTGCCATGGGGACAGGGACACCATCACACCATGGGGACAGGGACACTGCCACACCATGGGGACACCTCTGTCCCTGCCATGGTGACAGGGACACCGTCATGCTGTGGGGACATGGCTGTCCCCACTGCAGTGACAGAAACACCGTCACACCATGAGGACACAGCTGTCCCCACCACAGTGACAAGGACACCATCACGCCATGGGGACACCTCTGTCCCCCCCACGGTGACAGGGACACCGTCACGCCATGGGGACACCTCTGTCCCCACCATGGTGACTGGGCCCCCCCACACCCCTCGTGGCCCTACCTCGGGGTCGGGCCAGAGCTCCGGGTTGTGGTGGGTCCCGTAGATGCTCATCAGGCAGATGATCCCTGGTGGGACAGGAATGGCCACCTCAGGGACAGGGGACGGGGGCGGGACGGTGACAGTGGGGACAGCCCGGGGTGGCCGTACCCTCGGGGATGACGCGACCGTACCCTTGGGGATGACGCGGCCGTCGCGCAGGGCCACGTCCTCGGTGCAGCGCCGGGACACGGCGAGGACGGGCGGGTGCAGCCGCAGGCTCTCCTTGATGCACATGGTGGTGAAGGGCAGGCGGGACAGGTCCTCCCTGGGGACGAGCCACGCTGGCACCGCGTCCCCAAAGCGCGGGGTGGCCGGGAACGACCCCCGGGGACCTCTCACCATTCGATGTCCTCGGTGTCCCGGCCCGCGAGGAGCTCCCGGACCTCCTGGCGGCACCGCTCCTGGTACTCGGGGTGGCCGGCCAGGTTGTAGAAGAGCCAGGCCAGGCCACTGGCCGTCGTGTCGTGGCCTGTGGGGACAGCGGGTGAGCGAGGGGGACCCGGGTGTCACCCCCCGTGGCACCCGGTGACGAGGACGGCGTCCTCACCCTCGAACATGAAGGTGTCGGCCTCGGCCGCGATGTCCTCGTCCAACAGGGTGTTGCCATCCTCGTCCTGCGAGGGGCAGGGTGAGCCACCGGGCCACCCGGGGCCACCCAGGGCCACCAGTCTGTGGCCAACCCTCCTCCATGGCCACCAATCTACAGGCAACCCTCCCCATGGCCACCAGTCTACAGGCAACCCTCCCCATGGCCACCACCATGCCCCCATGGCCACAACCCCATGGCCAATCTCTTTCATGACCACCACCATCCTTTTGGCCACCACCATCCCCCCATGGCCACCACCCTATGGCTAACGTCTTCCATGGCCACTGCCATGCCCATGGCCACCACAATCCCCCATGACCACCACCCTACGGCCAACCTTCCCCTTGACCACCACCATTCCTCCTCGACCACTACTGTCCCCTTACGACCACAACCCTCTGACCAACCTTCCCCTTGGCCATCCCCATCCCCATGGCCACCACCATCCCCCCCATGGCCACCACCCCATGGCCAACCTCACAACCAGCCTTCCCCTTGACCACCACCATTCTTCTTCGACCACTACTGTCCCCTTACGGCCACCACCCCACCCCATGGTCAACCTTCCCCATGGCCACCACCATCCCCATGGCCATCACCATCCAGCCCCCATGGCCACCACCCTACGACCAATCTTCCCCTTGACCACCACCATCCCCATGGCCACCACCATCCCCCCATGGCCACCACCCCATGGCCAACCTTCCCCTTGGCCACCACCATTCCCATGGCCACCACCATCCCCATGGCCACCACCATCCCCCCATGGCCACCACCCCATGGCCAACCTTCCCCATGGCCATCCCCATGGCCACCACTATCCCCCCATGGCCACCACCCTATGGCCAATCTCTTCCATGGCCACCACCAACCTCTTGGCTACCACCGTCCTCTTGGCCACCACCATCCCCCTTATGGCCACCACCCAACAACCAACCTTCCCCATGGCCACCACCATTCCCATGACCACCACCCCATGGCCAACCTTCCCCATGGCCACCACCATTCTCATGGCCACCACCATCCCCCCATGGCCAACCTCCCCCATGGCCATCCCCATCCCCATGGCCACCACCATCCCCCCATGGCCACCACCTCATGGCCAATCTCTTCCATGACCACCACCAACCTCTTGGCTACCACCGTCCTCTTGACCACCACCATCCCCCTTATGACCACCACCCTACGACCAACCTTCCCCATGGCCACCACCATCCCCATGGCCACCACCATCCCCCCATGGCCACCACCTCATGGCCAATCTCTTCCATGACCACCACCAACCTCTTGGCTACCACCGTCCTCTTGACCACCACCATCCCCCTTATGACCACCACCCTATGACCAACCTTCCCCATGACCACCACCATTCCCATGGCCACCACCCCATGGCCAACCTTCCCCATGGCCACCACCATTCTCATGGCCACCACCATCCCCCCATGGCCACCACCATCCCCCCATGGCCACCACCCCATGGCCAACCTTCCCCTTGGCCACCACCATCCCCTCATGGCCACCACCCCATGGCCAACCTTCCCCATGACCACCACCATCCCCATGGCCACCACCCCATGGCCAACCTCCCCCTTGACCACCACCATTCCCATGGCCACCACCATCCCCCCATGGCCACCACTCCACAACCAACCTCCCCCTTGGCCACCGCCACCCCCGGCACCCACCGCCCCACACCCACCCCCCCAGACCCGCCCCACCTTAGCGAGCAGCAGGAGGTCGATGAAGTCCATGCTGCGCCCTCGGTGGCCCTCCAGCCAGGCCTGGTGGCCCAGGCGGGCGAGGTCCCGGCGCCGGCGCTGCACCACGTCGGCGGTGAAGCCGCGCACGGCGGCGCAGGCGCGGGCGAAACGCCGGCCGTCAGGGGACAGGCGGTAGAACCAGGGCGGGTGGAGCAGCGGGCGGTGCTGGCGCCGCACCACCAGCGAGCTCAGCTCCAGGATGGCCTGGATGTACTCGCTGGGCTTCCTGCGGGCCAGCGGGGACCGCGGCGGGGCCACCGCGGTCATTGGGATGGTCAGTGGGAGGGTCTTGAGGGCCAGCCACCAGGATGGCCAAGGGAGACCATGGTGGGGCAACCGTGGCCACCGGGATGGCCAAGGGGACCATGGGAGTGGCCAAAAGGATGGCCAGTGGGGACCATGGACCTGGCCACCAGGATGGCCAAGGGGGATCACAGAAGTGGCCACCAGGATGGCCAAGGGGACCATGGGAGTGACCATAAGGATGGCCAATGGGGACCATGGGGGTGGCCACCAGGAGGACCAACAGTGACCATTGGGGTGGCCACCAGGAAGGCCAAAAGGGGCCATGGCAGGGACAGCAGGATGGCCAAGAGAGACCATTGGGGTGGCCACCAGGACGGCCAAAAGGAACCACAGGAGTGTCCACCAGGATGGGCAATGGGGCACCGTGGCAGGGTGGCCACCGGGATGGCCGCAGTGGGGGTCGAGGGGGCCCGCGCTGGCAGGGACAGGGGACAGGGGACAGGTGACAGAGGACAGGGGACAGGTGACAGGGGCCGGGTGACAGGGGACAGGTGACAGGGACCAGGGGACAGGAGACAGGTGATAGGGGCCAGGTGACAGGGGACAGGGGACAGAGGACAGGTGACAGAGGACAGGGGACAGGAGACAGGTGACAGGGGCCAGGGGATGGGTGACAGGGGACAGAGGCCAGGTGACAAGGGACGGGTGACAGGGGACAGGGGACAGGGGACAGGTGACAAGGGACGGGTGACAGGGGACAGGTGACAGGGGTCAGGGGACAGGGGACAGGTGACAAAGGGTAGGGGACAGGTGACAGGGGACAGGTGACAGGGACCAGGTGACAGGGACCAGGTGACAGGGGCCAGGGGCCACTCACTGCTGGCAGTGGCTCTCGTGGCTGAAGATGCATTTCTGCAGCGTGTCCAGCGTCAGGAGGCTCAGGGGCTGCAGCACCTCCAGCCCCACCGGGCCCCCCCCCGGCCACAGCCGCGGCCGCAGCCCCCCACTTGGCCTGGGGGGACACGCACGGGGTCGGGGGGTGTCGGGGGGGGACAGGGATGGGGTCGGGGGGGACACGCACGGGGTCTGGGGTGTCGGGGGGGGCAGAGATGGGGTCGGGGGGACACACACGGGGTCGGGGGGGGGTCGGGGGGGACAGGGATGGGGGCGGGGGGTGTCGGAGGGGGACACGGATGGGGTCGGGGGGTGTCGGGAGGGACACGGATGGGGTCGGGGGGTGTCGGGAGGGACAGGGATGGGGTCGGGGGGTGTCGGGAGGGGCAGGGATGGGGTCGGGGAGTGTCGGACGGGGACAGGGATGGGGGCGGGGGGTGCCGGGGGGGGCAGGGATGGGGTCGGGGGGGACACACACGGGGTCGGGGGGTGTCGGGAGGGACAGGGATGGGGTCGGGGGATGTCGGGAGGGACAGGGATGGGGTCGGGGGGTGTCGGGGGGGACACGGATGGGGTCGGGGGGTGTCGGGGGGGGACAGGGATGGGGTCGGGGGGGACACACACGGGGTCGGGGGGTGTCGGGGGGGACACAGCACGGGGTCGGGGGGTGTCGGAGGGGGACAGGGATGGGGTCGGGGGTGTCGGAGGGGGACAGGGATGGGTCGGGGGGGTCGGGGGGGACAGGGATGGGGTCGGGGGGGACATGGATGGGGTCGGGGGGTTGTCGGAAGGGACAGGATGGGGTCGGGGGGTGTCGGGGAGGGACAGGGATGGGGTCGGGGGGACATCACGGGGTCGGGGGTGTCGGGGGCGGACACGGATGGGGTCGGGGGGCTGGTAGGGGGGTGACACAGCACGGGGTCGGGGGGTTGTCGGGGAGGGACAGGATGGGGTCGGGGGGTGTCGGGGGGGACACGCACGGGGTCGGGGGGGGTCGGGGGGGGACAGGGATGGGGTCGGGAGCGGTCAGGCGGGGCAGGGATGGGGCGGGGGGGGTACAGGGATGGGGTCTCGGGGGGGGTAGGGGGGGGACAGGGATGGGGTCGGGGGGGGTCGGGGGGACACGGATGGGTCGGGGGGTTGTCGGGGGGGACAGGGATGGGGTCGGGGGGGGTCGGGGGGGAACGGATGGGGTCGGGGGTGTCGGGGGGGACAGGGATGGGGTCGGGGGGGGTCGGGGAGGGACAGGGATGGGGTCGGGGGGGACACACACGGGGTCGGGGGGTGTCGGGGGGGACAGGGATGGGGCCGGGGGGTGTCGGGAGGGACACGGATTGGGTCGGAGGGTGTCGAGGGGGACACGCAACGGGGTCAGGGGGTGTCGGGGGGGACACGGATGGGGTCGGGCGGTGTCGGGGGGGACAGGGATGGGGTCGGGGGGTGTCGGGGGGGGACAGGGATGGGGTCGGGGGGTGTCGGGGGGGGACAGGGATGGGGTCGGGGGGTGTCGGGAGGGACAGGGATGGGGTCGGGGAGGGTCGGGGGGGACAGGGATGGGGTCGGGGGGGAGAGGGATGGGGTCGGGGGGTGCCGGGGGGGACATGGATGGGGTCGGGGGGGGACAGGGATGGAGTCGGGGGGTGTCGGGAGGGACACGGATGGGGTCGGGGGGTGTCTGGGGGGACACGCACGGGGTCGGGGGGTGTAGGGGAGGGACAGGGATGGGGGTGGGGAGCGGGACAGGGAAGGGATTGGGGTGCAGGAACAGGGATTGGGGTGCAGGAACAGGTCTCAGGGTGCAGGACAGGGTTTGGGGTGCAGGAACAGATCTTGGGGTGCAGTACAGGGTGGGGTCCAGGACATATTTGGGGGTCCAGGGCAGATTTGGGGGCGCAGGGCAGGGTTTGGGGGTGCAGGGCAGGGTTGGGGGTGTAGGGCAGGGTTAGGGGTGTGGGACAGATTTGAGGGTGCAGGGCAGATTTGGGGGTGCAGGATAGATTTGGGGGTGCAGAGTAGGGTTGGGATGCAGGTCAGATTTGAGGGTGCAGGGCAGGATTTGGGGGTGCAGGGCAGGGTTTGGGGTGCAGCTCAGATTTGGGGTGCAGGTCAGGGTTTGGGGTGGAGCTCAGATTTGAGGATGCAGCTCAGATTCAGGGGTGCAGGGCAGGATTTGGGGGTGCAGGGCAGGGTTTGGGATGCAGCTGAGATTTGGGGCGCAGGTCAGGGTTTGGGGGTGCAGCTCAGATTTGGGGGGTGCAGCTCAGATTTGGGGGTGCAGGGCAGATTTGAGGATTCAGGGCAAGGTTTGGGGTGCAGCTCAGATTTGGGGGTGCAGGGCAGATTTGAGGATTCAGGGCAGGGTTTGGGGTGCAGCTCAGATTTGGGGGTGCAGGGCAGATTTGAGGATTCAGGGCAGGGTTTGGGGTGCAGCTCAGATTTGGGGGTGCAGCCCGGGGCGCTCACGAGCAGGACGCGGGTGCTCTGGTTGAAGATTCCCGCGTATCCCCGGATCACGTCCCCGTGGAACGCCGGGGTCAGGAGCCGCCGGTGCCGCGCCCACCTCTGCCCGCGGCTCAGCAGCAACCCCTCCCCTGGGGGGGACACCCGGGGATGGCCGGGGGCACCCAGGGGGGCTGCACCCCGTCCCTGCTGCCCCCTCACCCGGGGGGGACACCCAGATCCATCCGGGACCACCCAGGGGGGTTTGCACCCCGTCCCTGCTGCCACCCTCACCCGGGGGGACACCCGGGGATGGCCGGGGGGCACCCAGGGGGGCTGCACCCCGTCCCTGCTGCCCCCTCACCCGGGGGGGACACTCAGAGCCATCCGGGACCACCCAGGGGTGCTGCCCCTGTCCCTGGGAGACCCCCAGATCCACCCGGGACCACCCAGGGGTGCTACCCCCTCCTCTGAGACCCCCAACCCCATCGGGGACCACCCAGGGGTGCTGTCACTGTCTCTGGGAGACCCCCAAAGCCACTCAGGACCACCCAGGGGTGCTGCCCCCTCCTCTGAGGCACCCAACCCCATCCAGAACCACCCAGGGGTGCTGCCTCTGTCCCTGGGAGACCTCCAGGTCCTTTCAGAACCACCCAGGGGTGCTGCCCCCATTCCCTGGGAGACCCCTGACTCAATCCGGGGGGCACCCAGGGGTGCTGCCTCTGTCCCTGGGAGACCCCCAGATCCATTGAGACCACCCAGGGGTGTTGCCCCTGTCCCTATGAGAACCCTCAGATCCATCCAGGACCACCCAGGACTGCTGCCCCCTCCTCTGAGACCCCCAACCCCATCGGGGACCACCCAGGGGTGCTGCCACTGTCCCTGGGAGACCCCCAAAGCCACGCAGGGGTGCTGCCCCCCATTTCCTGGGAGACCCCCAGATCCATCGGGGACCACCTGAGGGTTCTGCCCCCTCCTCTGAGACCCCCAACCCCATCCAGGACACCCAGGGTGCTGCCCCTGTCCCTGGGAGACCCCTGACTCAATCCAGGGGTCACCCAGGGGTGCTGCCCCCTCCTCTGAGACCCCCAACCCCATCGGGGACCACCCAGGGGTGCTACCACTGTCCCTGGGAGACTCCCAAAGCCACCCAGGACCACCCAGGGGTGCTGCCCCCTCCTCTGAGGCACCCAAACCCCATCCAGAACCACCCAGGGGTGCTGCCCCTGTCCCTGGGAGACCCCCAGGTCCTTTCAGAACCACCCAGGGGTGCTGCCCCCATTCCCTGGGAGACCCCTGACTCAATCCAGGGGTCACCCAGGGGTGCTGCCCCCTCCTCTGAGACCCCCAACCCCACCCAGGACCACCCAGGGGTGCTACCCCTGTCCCTGGGAGACCCCCAAAGCCACCCAGGTGTGCTGCCCCCCATTCCCTGGGAGACCCCCAGATCCATCGGGGACCACCTGAGGGTTCTGCCCCCTCCTCTGAGACCCCCAACCCCACCCAGGACCACCCAGGGTGCTGCCCTGTCCCTGGGAGACCCCCAGATCCACCCGGGACCACCCAGGGGTGCTGCCTCCTCCTCTGAGACCCCCAACCCCATCCAGGACCACCAGGGTGCTGCCCCTGT